>NW_027325981.1:0-300000 GCF_048594095.1 Paramormyrops kingsleyae
ACGTGTTTTCGTGAAGAAATCATGACAAACTAACACAAAATGAAGATCTTCATTATAACTTGACATTCTGAGTATAGGAAAACGTGTTTTCGTGAAGAAATCATGACAAACTAACACAAAATGAAGATTTCATTATAACTTGACATTCTGAGTTGTTTTCATGAAACCTGCGCTTCCCCTACAAGAGTTCGACCTACCATTATAGGAAAACGTGTTTTCGTGAAGAAATCATGACAAACTAACACAAAATGAAGATTTCATTATAACTTGACATTCTGAGTTGTTTTCATGGAACCTGCGCTTCCCCTACAAGAGTTCGACCTACCATTATAGGAAAACGTGTTTTCGTGAAGAAATCATGACAAACTAACACAAAATGAAGATTTCATTATAACTTGACATTCTGAGTTGTTTTCATGAAACCTGCGCTTCCCCTATAAGAGTTCGACCTACCATTATAGGAAAACGTGTTTTCGTGAAGAAATCATGACAAACTAACACAAAATGAAGATTTCATTATAACTTGACATTCTGAGTTGTTTTCATGAAACCTGCGCTTCCCCTACAAGAGTTCGACCTACCATTATAGGAAAACGTGTTTTCGTGAAGAAATCATGACAAACTAACACAAAATGAAGATTTCATTATAACTTGACATTCTGAGTTGTTTTCATGAAACCTGCGCTTCCCCTACAAGAGTTCGACCTACCATTATAGGAAAATGTGTTTTCGTGAAGAAATCATGACAAACTAACACAAAATGAAGATTTCATTATAACTTGACATTCTGAGTTGTTTTCATGAAACCTGCGCTTCCCCTATAAGAGTTCAACCTACCATTATAGGAAAACGTGTTTTCGTGAAGAAATCATGACAAACTAACACAAAATGAAGATTTCATTATAACTTGACATTCTGAGTTGTTTTCATGAAACCTGCGCTTCCCCTACAAGAGTTCGACCTACCATTATAGGAAAACGTGTTTTCGTGAACAAATCATGACAAACTAACACAAAATGAAGATTTCATTATAACTTGACATTCTGAGTTGTTTTCATGAAACCTGCGCTTCCCCTACAAGAGTTCGACCTACCATTATAGGAAAACGTGTTTTCGTGAAGAAATCATGACAAACTAACACAAAATGAAGATTTCATTATAACTTGACATTCTGAGTTGTTTTCATGAAACCTGCGCTTCCCGTATAAGAGTTCAACATACCATTATAGGAAAACGTGTTTTCGTGAAGAAATCATGACAAACTAACACAAAATGAAGATTTCATTATAACTTGACATTCTGAGTTGTTTTCATGGAACCTGCGCTTCCCCTACAAGAGTTCGACCTACCATTATAGGAAAACGTGTTTTCGTGAAGAAATCATGACAAACTAACACAAAATGAAGATTTCATTATAACTTGACATTCTGAGTTGTTTTCATGAAACCTGCGCTTCCCCTACAAGAGTTCGACCTACCATTATAGGAAAACGTGTTTTCGTGAAGAAATCATGACAAACTAACACAAAATGAAGATTTCATTATAACTTGACATTCTGAGTTGTTTTCATGAAACCTGCGCTACCCCTACAAGAGTTTGACCTACCATTATAGGAAAACGTGTTTTCGTGAAGAAATCATGACAAACTAACACAAAATGAAGATTTCATTATAACTTGACATTCTGAGTTGTTTTCATGGAACCTGCGCTTCCCCTACAAGAGTTCGACCTACCATTATAGGAAAACGTGTTTTCGTGAAGAAATCATGACAAACTAACACAAAATGAAGATTTCATTATAACTTGACATTCTGAGTTGTTTTCATGGAACCTGCGCTTCCCCTACAAGAGTTCGACCTACCATTATAGGAAAACGTGTTTTCGTGAAGAAATCATGACAAACTAACACAAAATGAAGATTTCATTATAACTTGACATTCTGAGTTGTTTTCATGGAACCTGCGCTTCCCCTACTAGAGTTCGACCTACCATTATAGGAAAACGTGTTTTCGTGAAGAAATCATGACAAACTAACACAAAATGAAGATTTCATTATAACTTGACATTCTGAGTTGTTTTCATGAAACCTGCGCTTCCCCTATAAGAGTTCGACCTACCATTATAGGAAAACGTGTTTTCGTGAAGAAATCATGACAAACTAACACAAAATGAAGATTTCATTATAACTTGACATTCTGAGTTGTTTTCATGAAACCTGCGCTTCCCCTACAAGAGTTCGACCTACCATTATAGGAAAACGTGTTTTCGTGAAGAAATCATGACAAACTAACACAAAATGAAGATTTCATTATAACTTGACATTCTGAGTTGTTTTCATGAAACCTGCGCTTCCCCTACAAGAGTTCGACCTACCATTATAGGAAAACGTGTTTTCGTGAAGAAATCATGACAAACTAACACAAAATGAAGATTTCATTATAACTTGACATTCTGAGTTGTTTTCATGAAACCTGCGCTTCCCCTACAAGAGTTCGACCTACCATTATAGGAAAACGTGTTTTCGTGAAGAAATCATGACAAACTAACACAAAATGAAGATTTCATTATAACTTGACATTCTGAGTTGTTTTCATGAAACCTGCGCTTCTCCTACAAGAGTTCGACCTACCATTATAGGAAAACGTGTTTTCGTGAACAAATCATGACAAACTAACACAAAATGAAGATTTCATTATAACTTGACATTCTGAGTTGTTTTCATGAAACCTGCGCTTCCCGTATAAGAGTTCAACCTACCATTATAGGAAAACGTGTTTTCGTGAAGAAATCATGACAAACTAACACAAAATGAAGATTTCATCATAACTTGACATTCTGAGTTGTTTTCATGAAACCTGCGCTTCCCCTATAAGAGTTCGACCTACCATTATAGGAAAACGTGTTTTCGTGAAGAAATCATGACAAACTAACACAAAATGAAGATTTCATTATAACTTGACATTCTGAGTTGTTTTCATGTAACCTGCGCTTCCCCTACAAGAGTTCGACCTACCATTATAGGAAAACGTATTTTCGTGAAGAAATCATGACAAACTAACACAAAATGAAGATTTCATTATAACTTGACATTCTGAGTTGTTTTCATGAAACCTGCGCTTCCCCTATAAGTGTTCGACCTACCATTATAGGAAAACGTGTTTTCGTGAAGAAATCATGACAAACTAACACAAAATGAAGATTTCATTATAACTTGACATTCTGAGTTGTTTTCATGAAACCTGCGCTTCCCCTACAAGAGTTCGACCTACCATTATAGGAAAACGTGTTTTCGTGAAGAAATCATGACAAACTAACACAAAATGAAGATTTCATCATAACTTGACATTCTGAGTTGTTTTCATGAAACCTGCGCTTCCCCTATAAGAGTTCGACCTACCATTATAGGAAAACGTGTTTTCGTGAAGAAATCATGACAAACTAACACAAAATGAAGATTTCATTATAACTTGACATTCTGAGTTGTTTTCATGAAACCTGCGCTTCCCCTACAAGAGTTCGACCTACCATTATAGGAAAACGTGTTTTCGTGAAGAAATCATGACAAACTAACACAAAATGAAGATTTCATTATAACTTGACATTCTGAGTTGTTTTCATGGAACCTGCGCTTCCCCTACAAGAGTTCGACCTACCATTATAGGAAAACGTGTTTTCGTGAAGAAATCATGACAAACTAACACAAAATGAAGATTTCATTATAACTTGACATTCTGAGTTGTTTTCATGAAACCTGCGCTTCCCCTACAAGAGTTCGACCTACCATTATAGGAAAACGTGTTTTCGTGAAGAAATCATGACAAACTAACACAAAATGAAGATTTCATTATAACTTGACATTCTGAGTTGTTTTCATGAAACCTGCGCTTCCCCTATAAGAGTTCGACCTACCATTATAGGAAAACGTGTTTTCGTGAAGAAATCATGACAAACTAACACAAAATGAAGATTTCATTATAACTTGACATTCTGAGTTGTTTTCATGAAACCTGCGCTTCCCCTACAAGAGTTCGACCTACCATTATAGGAAAACGTGTTTTCGTGAAGAAATCATGACAAACTAACACAAAATGAAGATTTCATTATAACTTGACATTCTGAGTTGTTTTCATGAAACCTGCGCTTCCCCTACAAGAGGTCGACCTACCATTATAGGAAAACGTGTTTTCGTGAAGAAATCATGACAAACTAACACAAAATGAAGATTTCATTATAACTTGACATTCTGAGTTGTTTTCATGAAACCTGCGCTTCCCCTATAAGAGTTCGACCTACCATTATAGGAAAACGTGTTTTCGTGAAGAAATCATGACAAACTAACACAAAATGAAGATTTCATTATAACTTGACATTCTGAGTTATTTTCATGAAACCTGCGCTTCCCCTACAAGAGTTCGACCTACCCTTATAGGAAAACGTGTTTTCGTGAAGAAATCATGACAAACTAACACAAAATGAAGATTTCATCATAACTTGACATTCTGAGTTGTTTTCATGAAACCTGCGCTTCCCCTATAAGAGTTCGACCTACCATTATAGGAAAACGTGTTTTCGTGAAGATATCATGACAAACTAACACAAAATGAAGATTTCATCATAACTTGACATTCTGAGTTGTTTTCATGAAACCTGCGCTTCCCCTACAAGAGTTCGACCTACCATTATAGGAAAACGTGTTTTCGTGAAGAAATCATGACAAACTAACACAAAATGAAGATTTCATTATAACTTGACATTCTGAGTTGTTTTCATGAAACCTGCGCTTCCCCTACAAGAGTTCGACCTACCATTATAGGAAAACGTGTTTTCGTGAAGAAATCATGACAAACTAACACAAAATGAAGATTTCATTATAACTTGACATTCTGAGTTGTTTTCATGAAACCTGCGCTTCCCCTACAAGAGTTCGACCTACCATTATAGGAAAACGTGTTTTCGTGAAGAAATCATGACAAACTAACACAAAATGAAGATTTCATTATAACTTGACATTCTGAGTTGTTTTCATGAAACCTGCGCTTCCCCTACAAGAGTTCGATCTACCATTATAGGAAAACGTGTTTTCGTGAAGAAATCATGACAAACTAACACAAAATGAAGATTTCATTATAACTTGACATTCTGAGTTGTTTTCATGAAACCTGCGCTTCCCCTATAAGAGTTCGACCTACCATTATAGGAAAACGTGTTTTCGTGAAGAAATCATGACAAACTAACACAAAATGAAGATTTCATTATAACTTGACATTCTGAGTTGTTTTCATGAAACCTGCGCTTCCCCTATAAGAGTTCGACCTACCATTATAGGAAAACGTGTTTTCGTGAAGAAATCATGACAAACTAACACAAAATGAAGATTTCATTATAACTTGACATTCTGAGTTGTTTTCATGAAACCTGCGCTTCCCCTATAAGAGTTCGACCTACCATTATAGGAAAACGTGTTTTCGTGAAGAAATCATGACAAACTAACACAAAATGAAGATTTCATTGTAACTTGACATTCTGAGTTGTTTTCATGAAACCTGCGCTTCCCCTATAAGAGTTCGACCTACCATTATAGGAAAACGTGTTTTCGAGAAGAAATCATGACAAACTAACACAAAATGAAGATTTCATTATAACTTGACATTCTGAGTTGTTTTCATGAAACCTGCGCTTCCCCTATAAGAGTTCAACCTACCATTATAGGAAAACGTGTTTTCGTGAAGAAATCATGACAAACTAACACAAAATGAAGATTTCATTGTAACTTGACATTCTGAGTTGTTTTCATGAAACCTGCGCTTCCCCTATAATAGTTCAACCTACCATTATAGGAAAACGTGTTTTCGAGAAGAAATCATGACAAACTAACACAAAATGAAGATTTCATTATAACTTGACATTCTGAGTTGTTTTCATGAAACCTGCGCTTCCCCTACAAGAGTTCGACCTACCATTATAGGAAAACGTGTTTTCGTGAAGAAATCATGAGAAACTAACACAAAATGAAGATTTCATTATAACTTGACATTCTGAGTTGTTTTCATGAAACCTGCGCTTCCCCTACAAGAGTTCGACCTACCATTATAGGAAAACGTGTTTTCGTGAAGAAATCATGACAAACTAACACAAAATGATGATTTCATTATAACTTGACATTCTGAGTTGTTTTCATGAAACCTGCGCTTCCCCTATAAGAGTTCGACCTACCATTATAGGAAAACGTGTTTTCGTGAAGAAATCATGACAAACTAACACAAAATGAAGATTTCATTATAACTTGACATTCTGAGTTGTTTTCATGAAACCTGCGCTTCCCCTACAAGAGTTCGACCTACCATTATAGGAAAACGTGTTTTCGTGAAGAAATCATGAGAAACTAACACAAAATGAAGATTTCATTATAACTTGACATTCTGAGTTGTTTTCATGAAACCTGCGCTTCCCCTACAAGAGTTCGACCTACCATTATAGGAAAACGTGTTTTCGTGAAGAAATCATGACAAACTAACACAAAATGATGATTTCATTATAACTTGACATTCTGAGTTGTTTTCATGAAACCTGCGCTTCCCCTACAAGAGTTCGACCTACCATTATAGGAAAACGTGTTTTCGTGAAGAAATCATGACAAACTAACACAAAATGAAGATTTCATTATAACTTGACATTCTGAGTTGTTTTCATGAAACCTGCGCTTCCCCTACAAGAGTTCGACCTACCATTATAGGAAAACGTGTTTTCGTGAAGAAATCATGACAAACTAACACAAAATGAAGATTTCATTATAACTTGACATTCTGAGTTGTTTTCATGAAACCTGCGCTTCCCCTACAAGAGTTCGACCTACCATTATAGGAAAATGTGTTTTCGTGAAGAAATCATGACAAACTAACACAAAATGAAGATTTCATTATAACTTGACATTCTGAGTTGTTTTCATGAAACTTGCGCTTCCCCTATAAGAGTTCAACCTACCATTATAGGAAAACGTGTTTTCGTGAAGAAATCATGACAAACTAACACAAAATGAAGATTTCATTATAACTTGACATTCTGAGTTGTTTTCATGAAACCTGCGCTTCCCCTACAAGAGTTCGACCTACCATTATAGGAAAACGTGTTTTCGTGAAGAAATCATGACAAACTAACACAAAATGATGATTTCATTTCATTAACACAAAGAGTTCGACCTACCATTATAGGAAAACGTGTTTTCGTGAAGAAATCATGACAAACTAACACAAAATGAAGATTTCATTATAACTTGACATTCTGAGTTGTTTTCATGAAACCTGCGCATCCCCTACAAGAGTTCGACCTACCATTATAGGAAAACGTGTTTTCGTGAAGAAATCATGACAAACTAACACAAAATGAAGATTTCATTATAACTTGACATTCTGAGTTGTTTTCATGAAACCTGCGCTTCCCCTACAAGAGTTCGACCTACCATTATAGGAAAACGTGTTTTCGTGAAGAAATCATGACAAACTAACACAAAATGAAGATTTCATTATAACTTGACATTCTGAGTTGTTTTCATGAAACCTGCGCTTCCCCTACAAGAGTTCGACCTACCATTATAGGAAAACGTGTTTTCGTGAAGAAATCATGACAAACTAACACAAAATGAAGATTTCATTATAACTTGACATTCTGAGTTGTTTTCATGAAACCTGCGCTTCCCCTACAAGAGTTCGACCTACCATTATAGGAAAACGTGTTTTCGTGAAGAAATCATGACAAACTAACACAAAATGAAGATTTCATTATAACTTGACATTCTGAGTTGTTTTCATGAAACCTGCGCTTCCCCTATAAGAGTTCAACCTACCATTATAGGAAAACGTGTTTTCGTGAAGAAATCATGACAAACTAACACAAAATGAAGATTTCATTGTAACTTGACATTCTGAGTTGTTTTCATGAAACCTGCGCTTCCCCTATAATAGTTCAACCTACCATTATAGGAAAACGTGTTTTCGAGAAGAAATCATGACAAACTAACACAAAATGATGATTTCATTATAACTTGACATTCTGAGTTGTTTTCATGAAACCTGCGCTTCCCCTATAAGAGTTCGACCTACCATTATAGGAAAACGTGTTTTCGTGAAGAAATCATGACAAACTAACACAAAATGAAGATTTCATTATAACTTGACATTCTGAGTTGTTTTCATGAAACCTGCGCTTCCCCTACAAGAGTTCGACCTACCATTATAGGAAAACGTGTTTTCGTGAAGAAATCATGAGAAACTAACACAAAATGAAGATTTCATTATAACTTGACATTCTGAGTTGTTTTCATGAAACCTGCGCTTCCCCTACAAGAGTTCGACCTACCATTATAGGAAAACGTGTTTTCGTGAAGAAATCATGACAAACTAACACAAAATGATGATTTCATTATAACTTGACATTCTGAGTTGTTTTCATGAAACCTGCGCTTCCCCTACAAGAGTTCGACCTACCATTATAGGAAAACGTGTTTTCGTGAAGAAATCATGACAAACTAACACAAAATGAAGATTTCATTATAACTTGACATTCTGAGTTGTTTTCATGAAACCTGCGCTTCCCCTACAAGAGTTCGACCTACCATTATAGGAAAACGTGTTTTCGTGAAGAAATCATGACAAACTAACACAAAATGAAGATTTCATTATAACTTGACATTCTGAGTTGTTTTCATGAAACCTGCGCTTCCCCTACAAGAGTTCGACCTACCATTATAGGAAAATGTGTTTTCGTGAAGAAATCATGACAAACTAACACAAAATGAAGATTTCATTATAACTTGACATTCTGAGTTGTTTTCATGAAACTTGCGCTTCCCCTATAAGAGTTCAACCTACCATTATAGGAAAACGTGTTTTCGTGAAGAAATCATGACAAACTAACACAAAATGAAGATTTCATTATAACTTGACATTCTGAGTTGTTTTCATGAAACCTGCGCTTCCCCTACAAGAGTTCGACCTACCATTATAGGAAAACGTGTTTTCGTGAAGAAATCATGACAAACTAACACAAAATGATGATTTCATTTCATTAACACAAAGAGTTCGACCTACCATTATAGGAAAACGTGTTTTCGTGAAGAAATCATGACAAACTAACACAAAATGAAGATTTCATTATAACTTGACATTCTGAGTTGTTTTCATGAAACCTGCGCATCCCCTACAAGAGTTCGACCTACCATTATAGGAAAACGTGTTTTCGTGAAGAAATCATGACAAACTAACACAAAATGAAGATTTCATTATAACTTGACATTCTGAGTTGTTTTCATGAAACCTGCGCTTCCCCTACAAGAGTTCGACCTACCATTATAGGAAAACGTGTTTTCGTGAAGAAATCATGACAAACTAACACAAAATGAAGATTTCATTATAACTTGACATTCTGAGTTGTTTTCATGAAACCTGCGCTTCCCCTACAAGAGTTCGACCTACCATTATAGGAAAACGTGTTTTCGTGAAGAAATCATGACAAACTAACACAAAATGAAGATTTCATTATAACTTGACATTCTGAGTTGTTTTCATGAAACCTGCGCTTCCCCTACAAGAGTTCGACCTACCATTATAGGAAAACGTGTTTTCGTGAAGAAATCATGACAAACTAACACAAAATGAAGATTTCATTATAACTTGACATTCTGAGTTGTTTTCATGAAACCTGCGCTTCCCCTATAAGAGTTCAACCTACCATTATAGGAAAACGTGTTTTCGTGAAGAAATCATGACAAACTAACACAAAATGAAGATTTCATTATAACTTGACATTCTGAGTTGTTTTCATGAAACCTGCGCTTCCCCTACAAGAGTTCGACCTACCATTATAGGAAAACGTGTTTTCGTGCAGAAATCATGACAAACTAACACAAAATGAAGATTTCATTATAACTTGACATTCTGAGTTGTTTTCATGAAACCTGCGCTTCCCCTACAAGAGTTCGACCTACCATTATAGGAAAACGTGTTTTCGTGAAGAAATCATGACAAACTAACACAAAATGAAGATTTCATTATAACTTGACATTCTGAGTTGTTTTCATGAAACCTGCGCTTCCCCTATAAGAGTTCGACCTACCATTATAGGAAAACGTGTTTTCGTGAAGAAATCATGACAAACTAACACAAAATGAAGATTTCATTATAACTTGACATTCTGAGTTGTTTTCATGAAACCTGCGCTTCCCCTATAAGAGTTCGACCTACCATTATAGGAAAACGTGTTTTCGTGAAGAAATCATGACAAACTAACACAAAATGAAGATTTCATTGTAACTTGGCATTCTGAGTTGTTTTCATGAAAGCTGCGCTTCCCCTATAAGAGTTCAACCTACCATTATAGGAAAACGTGTTTTCGTGAAGAAATCATGACAAACTAACACAAAATGAAGATTTCATTATAACTTGACATTCTGAGTTGTTTTCATGAAACCTGCGCTTCCCCTACAAGAGTTCGACCTACCATTATAGGAAAACGTGTTTTCGTGAAGAAATCATGACAAACTAACACAAAATGAAGATTTCATTATAACTTGACATTCTGAGTTGTTTTCATGAAACCTGCGCTTCCCCTACAAGAGTTCGACCTACCATTATAGGAAAACGTGTTTTCGTGAAGAAATCATGGCAAACTAACACAAAATGAAGATTTCATTATAACTTGACATTCTGAGTTGTTTTCATGAAACCTGCGCTTCCCCTACAAGAGTTCGACCTACCATTATAGGAAAACGTGTTTTCGTGAAGAAATCATGACAAACTAACACAAAGTGAAGATTTCATTATAACTTGACATTCTGAGTTGTTTTCATGAAACCTGCGCATCCCCTACAAGAGTTCGACCTACCATTATAGGAAAACATGTTTTCGTGAAGAAATCATGACAAACTAACACAAAATGAAGATTTCATTATAACTTGACATTCTGAGTTGTTTTCATGAAACCTGCGCTTCCCCTACAAGAGTTCGACCTACCATTATAGGAAAACGTGTTTTCGTGAAGAAATCATGACAAACTAACACAAAATGAAGATTTCATTATAACTTGACATTCTGAGTTGTTTTCATGAAACCTGCACTTCCCCTATAAGAGTTCTACCTACCATTATAGGAAAACGTGTTTTCGTGAAGAAATCATGACAAACTAACACAAAATGAAGATTTCATTATAACTTGACATTCTGAGTTGTTTTCATGAAACCTGCGCTTCCCCTACAAGAGTTCGATCTACCATTATAGGAAAACGTGTTTTCCTGAAGAAATCATGACAAACTAACACAAAATGAAGATTTCATTATAACTTGACATTCTGAGTTGTTTTCATGAAACCTGCGCTTCCCCTATAAGAGTTCGACCTACCATTATAGGAAAACGTGTTTTCGTGAAGAAATCATGACAAACTAACACAAAATGAAGATTTCATTGTAACTTGACATTCTGAGTTGTTTTCATGAAACCTGCGCTTCCCCTATAAGAGTTCGACCTACCATTATAGGAAAACGTGTTTTCGTGAAGAAATCATGACAAACTAACACAAAATGAAGATTTCATTATAACTTGACATTCTGAGTTGTTTTCATGAAACCTGCGCTTCCCCTATAAGAGTTCAACCTACCATTATAGGAAAACGTGTTTTCGTGAAGAAATCATGACAAACTAACACAAAATGAAGATTTCATTGTAACTTGACATTCTGAGTTGTTTTCATGAAACCTGCGCTTCCCCTATAAGAGTTCAACCTACCATTATAGGAAAACGTGTTTTCGAGAAGAAATCATGACAAACTAACACAAAATGAAGATTTCATTATAACTTGACATTCTGAGTTGTTTTCATGAAACCTGCGCTTCCCCTATAAGAGTTCGACCTACCATTATAGGAAAACGTGTTTTCGTGAAGAAATCATGACAAACTAACACAAAATGATGATTTCATTATAACTTGACATTCTGAGTTGTTTTCATGAAACCTGCGCTTCCCCTATAAGAGTTCGACCTACCATTATAGGAAAACGTGTTTTCGTGAAGAAATCATGACAAACTAACACAAAATGAAGATTTCATTGTAACTTGACATTCTGAGTTGTTTTCATGAAAGCTGCGCTTCCCCTATAAGAGTTCAACCTACCATTATAGGAAAACGTGTTTTCGTGAAGAAATCATGACAAACTAACACAAAATGAAGATTTCATTATAACTTGACATTCTGAGTTGTTTTCATGAAACCTGCGCTTCCCCTACAAGAGTTCGACCTACCATTATAGGAAAACGTGTTTTCGTGAAGAAATCATGACAAACTAACACAAAATGAAGATTTCATTATAACTTGACATTCTGAGTTGTTTTCATGAAACCTGCGCTTCCCCTACAAGAGTTCGACCTACCATTATAGGAAAACGTGTTTTCGTGAAGAAATCATGACAAACTAACACAAAATAAAGATTTCATTATAACTTGACATTCTGAGTTGTTTTCATGAAACCTGCGCTTCCCCTACAAGAGTTCGACCTACCATTATAGGAAAACGTGTTTTCGTGAAGAAATCATGACAAACTAACACAAAATGATGATTTCATTTCATTAACTCAAAGAGTTCGACCTACCATTATAGGAAAACGTGTTTTCGTGAAGAAATCATGACAAACTAACACAAAATGAAGATTTCATTATAACTTGACATTCTGAGTTGTTTTCATGAAACCTGCGCATCCCCTACAAGAGTTCGACCTACCATTATAGGAAAACGTGTTTTCGTGAAGAAATCATGACAAACTAACACAAAATGAAGATTTCATTATAACTTGACATTCTGAGTTGTTTTCATGAAACCTGCGCTTCCCCTACAAGAGTTCGACCTACCATTATAGGAAAACGTGTTTTCGTGAAGAAATCATGACAAACTAACACAAAATGAAGATTTCATTATAACTTGACATTCTGAGTTGTTTTCATGAAACCTGCGCTTCCCCTACAAGAGTTCGACCTACCATTATAGGAAAACGTGTTTTCGTGAAGAAATCATGACAAACTAACACAAAATGAAGATTTCATTATAACTTGACATTCTGAGTTGTTTTCATGAAACCTGCGCTTCCCCTACAAGAGTTCGACCTACCATTATAGGAAAACGTGTTTTCGTGAAGAAATCATGACAAACTAACACAAAATGAAGATTTCATTATAACTTGACATTCTGAGTTGTTTTCATGAAACCTGCGCTTCCCCTATAAGAGTTCAACCTACCATTATAGGAAAACGTGTTTTCGTGAAGAAATCATGACAAACTAACGCAAAATGAAGATTTCATTATAACTTGACATTCTGAGTTGTTTTCATGAAACCTGCGCTTCCCCTACAAGAGTTCGACCTACCATTATAGGAAAACGTGTTTTCGTGCAGAAATCATGACAAACTAACACAAAATGAAGATTTCATTATAACTTGACATTCTGAGTTGTTTTCATGAAACCTGCGCTTCCCCTACAAGAGTTCGACCTACCATTATAGGAAAACGTGTTTTCGTGAAGAAATCATGACAAACTAACACAAAATGAAGATTTCATTATAACTTGACATTCTGAGTTGTTTTCATGAAACCTGCGCTTCCCCTACAAGAGTTCGACCTACCATTATAGGAAAACGTGTTTTCGTGCAGAAATCATGACAAACTAACACAAAATGAAGATTTCATTATAACTTGACATTCTGAGTTGTTTTCATGAAACCTGCGCTTCCCCTACAAGAGTTCGACCTACCATTATAGGAAAACGTGTTTTCGTGAAGAAATCATGACAAACTAACACAAAATGAAGATTTCATTATAACTTGACATTCTGAGTTGTTTTCATGAAACCTGCGCTTCCCCTATAAGAGTTCGACCTACCATTATAGGAAAACGTGTTTTCGTGAAGAAATCATGACAAACTAACACAAAATGAAGATTTCATTATAACTTGACATTCTGAGTTGTTTTCATGAAACCTGCGCTTCCCCTATAAGAGTTCGACCTACCATTATAGGAAAACGTGTTTTCGTGAAGAAATCATGACAAACTAACACAAAATGAAGATTTCATTGTAACTTGACATTCTGAGTTGTTTTCATGAAAACTGCGCTTCGCCTATAAGAGTTCGACCTACCATTATAGGAAAACGTGTTTTCGAGAAGAAATCATGACAAACTAACACAAAATGAAGATTTCATTATAACTTGACATTCTGAGTTGTTTTCATGAAACCTGCGCTTCCCCTATAAGAGTTCGACCTACCATTATAGGAAAACGTGTTTTCGAGAAGAAATCATGACAAACTAACACAAAATGAAGATTTCATTATAACTTGACATTCTGAGTTGTTTTCATGAAACCTGCGCTTCCCCTATAAGAGTTCGACCTACCATTATAGGAAAACGTGTTTTCGTGAAGAAATCATGACAAACTAACACAAAATGAAGATTTCATTATAACTTGACATTCTGAGTTGTTTTCATGAAACCTGCGCTTCCCCTACAAGAGTTCGACCTACCATTATAGGAAAACGTGTTTTCGTGAAGAAATCATGACAAACTAACACAAAATGAAGATTTCATTATAACTTGACATTCTGAGTTGTTTTCATGAAACCTGCGCTTCCCCTACAAGAGTTCGACCTACCATTATAGGAAAACGTGTTTTCGTGAAGAAATCATGACAAACTAACACAAAATGAAGATTTCATTATAACTTGACATTCTGAGTTGTTTTCATGAAACCTGCGCTTCCCCTACAAGAGTTCGACCTACCATTATAGGAAAACGTGTTTTCGTGAAGAAATCATGACAAACTAACACAAAATGAAGATTTCATTGTAATTTGACATTCTGAGTTGTTTTCATGAAACCTGCGCTTCCCCTACAAGAGTTCGACCTACCATTATAGGAAAACGTGTTTTCGTGCAGAAATCATGACAAACTAACACAAAATGAAGATTTCATTATAACTTGACATTCTGAGTTGTTTTCATGAAACCTGCGCTTCCCCTACAAGAGTTCGACCTACCATTATAGGAAAACGTGTTTTCGTGAAGAAATCATGACAAACTAACACAAAATGAAGATTTCATTATAACTTGACATTCTGAGTTGTTTTCATGAAACCTGCGCATCCCCTACAAGAGTTCGACCTACCATTATAGGAAAACGTGTTTTCGTGAAGAAATCATGACAAACTAACACAAAATGAAGATTTCATTATAACTTGACATTCTGAGTTGTTTTCATGAAACCTGCGCTTCCCCTACAAGAGTTCGACCTACCATTATAGGAAAACGTGTTTTCGTGCAGAAATCATGACAAACTAACACAAAATGAAGATTTCATTGTAACTTGACATTCTGAGTTGTTTTCATGAAACCTGCGCTTCCCCTACAAGAGTTCGACCTACCATTATAGGAAAACGTGTTTTCGTGCAGAAATCATGACAAACTAACACAAAATGAAGATTTCATTATAACTTGACATTCTGAGTTGTTTTCATGAAACCTGCGCTTCCCCTACAAGAGTTCGACCTACCATTATAGGAAAACGTGTTTTCGTGAAGAAATCATGACAAACTAACACAAAATGAAGATTTCATTATAACTTGACATTCTGAGTTGTTTTCATGAAACCTGCGCTTCCCCTATAAGAGTTCAAACTACCATTATAGGAAAACGTGTTTTCGTGAAGAAATCATGACAAACTAACACAAAATGAAGATTTCATTATAACTTGACATTCTGAGTTGTTTTCATGAAACCTGCGCTTCCCCTACAAGAGTTCGACCTACCATTATAGGAAAACGTGTTTTCGTGAAGAAATCATGACAAACTAACACAAAATGATGATTTCATTATAACTTGACATTCTGAGTTGTTTTCATGAAACCTGCGCTTCCCCTATAAGAGTTCAACCTACCATTATAGGAAAACGTGTTTTCGTGAAGAAATCATGACAAACTAACACAAAATGAAGATTTCATTGTAACTTGACATTCTGAGTTGTTTTCATGAAAACTGCGCTTCGCCTATAAGAGTTCGACCTACCATTATAGGAAAACGTGTTTTCGAGAAGAAATCATGACAAACTAACACAAAATGAAGATTTCATTATAACTTGACATTCTGAGTTGTTTTCATGAAACCTGCGCTTCCCCTATAAGAGTTCGACCTACCATTATAGGAAAACGTGTTTTCGAGAAGAAATCATGACAAACTAACACAAAATGAAGATTTCATTATAACTTGACATTCTGAGTTGTTTTCATGAAACCTGCGCTTCCCCTATAAGAGTTCGACCTACCATTATAGGAAAACGTGTTTTCGTGAAGAAATCATGACAAACTAACACAAAATGAAGATTTCATTATAACTTGACATTCTGAGTTGTTTTCATGAAACCTGCGCTTCCCCTACAAGAGTTCGACCTACCATTATAGGAAAACGTGTTTTCGTGAAGAAATCATGACAAACTAACACAAAATGAAGATTTCATTATAACTTGACATTCTGAGTTGTTTTCATGAAACCTGCGCTTCCCCTACAAGAGTTCGACCTACCATTATAGGAAAACGTGTTTTCGTGAAGAAATCATGACAAACTAACACAAAATGAAGATTTCATTATAACTTGACATTCTGAGTTGTTTTCATGAAACCTGCGCTTCCCCTACAAGAGTTCGACCTACCATTATAGGAAAACGTGTTTTCGTGAAGAAATCATGACAAACTAACACAAAATGAAGATTTCATTGTAATTTGACATTCTGAGTTGTTTTCATGAAACCTGCGCTTCCCCTACAAGAGTTCGACCTACCATTATAGGAAAACGTGTTTTCGTGCAGAAATCATGACAAACTAACACAAAATGAAGATTTCATTATAACTTGACATTCTGAGTTGTTTTCATGAAACCTGCGCTTCCCCTACAAGAGTTCGACCTACCATTATAGGAAAACGTGTTTTCGTGAAGAAATCATGACAAACTAACACAAAATGAAGATTTCATTATAACTTGACATTCTGAGTTGTTTTCATGAAACCTGCGCATCCCCTACAAGAGTTCGACCTACCATTATAGGAAAACGTGTTTTCGTGAAGAAATCATGACAAACTAACACAAAATGAAGATTTCATTATAACTTGACATTCTGAGTTGTTTTCATGAAACCTGCGCTTCCCCTACAAGAGTTCGACCTACCATTATAGGAAAACGTGTTTTCGTGCAGAAATCATGACAAACTAACACAAAATGAAGATTTCATTGTAACTTGACATTCTGAGTTGTTTTCATGAAACCTGCGCTTCCCCTACAAGAGTTCGACCTACCATTATAGGAAAACGTGTTTTCGTGCAGAAATCATGACAAACTAACACAAAATGAAGATTTCATTATAACTTGACATTCTGAGTTGTTTTCATGAAACCTGCGCTTCCCCTACAAGAGTTCGACCTACCATTATAGGAAAACGTGTTTTCGTGAAGAAATCATGACAAACTAACACAAAATGAAGATTTCATTATAACTTGACATTCTGAGTTGTTTTCATGAAACCTGCGCTTCCCCTATAAGAGTTCAAACTACCATTATAGGAAAACGTGTTTTCGTGAAGAAATCATGACAAACTAACACAAAATGAAGATTTCATTATAACTTGACATTCTGAGTTGTTTTCATGAAACCTGCGCTTCCCCTACAAGAGTTCGACCTACCATTATAGGAAAACGTGTTTTCGTGAAGAAATCATGACAAACTAACACAAAATGATGATTTCATTATAACTTGACATTCTGAGTTGTTTTCATGAAACCTGCGCTTCCCCTATAAGAGTTCAACCTACCATTATAGGAAAACGTGTTTTCGTGAAGAAATCATGACAAACTAACACAAAATGAAGATTTCATTATAACTTGACATTCTGAGTTGTTTTCATGAAACCTGCGCTTCCCCTACAAGAGTTCGACCTACCATTATAGGAAAACGTGTTTTCGTGAAGAAATCATGACAAACTAACACAAAATGAAGATTTCATTATAACTTGACATTCTGAGTTGTTTTCATGAAACCTGCGCTTCCCCTACAAGAGTTCGACCTACCATTATAGGAAAACGTGTTTTCGTGAAGAAATCATGACAAACTAACACAAAATGAAGATTTCATTGTAACTTGACATTCTGAGTTGTTTTCATGAAACCTGCGCTTCCCCTACAAGAGTTCGACCTACCATTATAGGAAAACGTGTTTTCGTGCAGAAATCATGACAAACTAACACAAAATGAAGATTTCATTATAACTTGACATTCTGAGTTGTTTTCATGAAACCTGCGCTTCCCCTACAAGAGTTCGACCTACCATTATAGGAAAACGTGTTTTCGTGAAGAAATCATGACAAACTAACACAAAATGAAGATTTCATTATAACTTGACATTCTGAGTTGTTTTCATGAAACCTGCGCTTCCCCTATAAGAGTTCGACCTACCATTATAGGAAAACGTGTTTTCGTGAAGAAATCATGACAAACTAACACAAAATGAAGATTTCATTATAACTTGACATTCTGAGTTGTTTTCATGAAACCTGCGCTTCCCCTATAAGAGTTCGACCTACCATTATAGGAAAACGTGTTTTCGTGCAGAAATCATGACAAACTAACACAAAATGAAGATTTCATTGTAACTTGACATTCTGAGTTGTTTTCATGAAACCTGCGCTTCCCCTACAAGAGTTCGACCTACCATTATAGGAAAACGTGTTTTCGTGCAGAAATCATGACAAACTAACACAAAATGAAGATTTCATTATAACTTGACATTCTGAGTTGTTTTCATGAAACCTGCGCTTCCCCTACAAGAGTTCGACCTACCATTATAGGAAAACGTGTTTTCGTGAAGAAATCATGACAAACTAACACAAAATGAAGATTTCATTATAACTTGACATTCTGAGTTGTTTTCATGAAACCTGCGCTTCCCCTATAAGAGTTCAAACTACCATTATAGGAAAACGTGTTTTCGTGAAGAAATCATGACAAACTAACACAAAATGAAGATTTCATTATAACTTGACATTCTGAGTTGTTTTCATGAAACCTGCGCTTCCCCTACAAGAGTTCGACCTACCATTATAGGAAAACGTGTTTTCGTGAAGAAATCATGACAAACTAACACAAAATGATGATTTCATTATAACTTGACATTCTGAGTTGTTTTCATGAAACCTGCGCTTCCCCTATAAGAGTTCAACCTACCATTATAGGAAAACGTGTTTTCGTGAAGAAATCATGACAAACTAACACAAAATGAAGATTTCATTATAACTTGACATTCTGAGTTGTTTTCATGAAACCTGCGCTTCCCCTACAAGAGTTCGACCTACCATTATAGGAAAACGTGTTTTCGTGAAGAAATCATGACAAACTAACACAAAATGAAGATTTCATTATAACTTGACATTCTGAGTTGTTTTCATGAAACCTGCGCTTCCCCTACAAGAGTTCGACCTACCATTATAGGAAAACGTGTTTTCGTGAAGAAATCATGACAAACTAACACAAAATGAAGATTTCATTGTAACTTGACATTCTGAGTTGTTTTCATGAAACCTGCGCTTCCCCTACAAGAGTTCGACCTACCATTATAGGAAAACGTGTTTTCGTGCAGAAATCATGACAAACTAACACAAAATGAAGATTTCATTATAACTTGACATTCTGAGTTGTTTTCATGAAACCTGCGCTTCCCCTACAAGAGTTCGACCTACCATTATAGGAAAACGTGTTTTCGTGAAGAAATCATGACAAACTAACACAAAATGATGATTTCATTATAACTTGACATTCTGAGTTGTTTTCATGAAACCTGCGCTTCCCCTATAAGAGTTCAACCTACCATTATAGGAAAACGTGTTTTCGTGAAGAAATCATGACAAACTAACACAAAATGAAGATTTCATTGTAACTTGACATTCTGAGTTGTTTTCATGAAAACTGCGCTTCGCCTATAAGAGTTCGACCTACCATTATAGGAAAACGTGTTTTCGAGAAGAAATCATGACAAACTAACACAAAATGAAGATTTCATTATAACTTGACATTCTGAGTTGTTTTCATGAAACCTGCGCTTCCCCTATAAGAGTTCGACCTACCATTATAGGAAAACGTGTTTTCGAGAAGAAATCATGACAAACTAACACAAAATGAAGATTTCATTATAACTTGACATTCTGAGTTGTTTTCATGAAACCTGCGCTTCCCCTATAAGAGTTCGACCTACCATTATAGGAAAACGTGTTTTCGTGAAGAAATCATGACAAACTAACACAAAATGAAGATTTCATTATAACTTGACATTCTGAGTTGTTTTCATGAAACCTGCGCTTCCCCTACAAGAGTTCGACCTACCATTATAGGAAAACGTGTTTTCGTGAAGAAATCATGACAAACTAACACAAAATGAAGATTTCATTATAACTTGACATTCTGAGTTGTTTTCATGAAACCTGCGCTTCCCCTACAAGAGTTCGACCTACCATTATAGGAAAACGTGTTTTCGTGAAGAAATCATGACAAACTAACACAAAATGAAGATTTCATTATAACTTGACATTCTGAGTTGTTTTCATGAAACCTGCGCTTCCCCTACAAGAGTTCGACCTACCATTATAGGAAAACGTGTTTTCGTGAAGAAATCATGACAAACTAACACAAAATGAAGATTTCATTGTAATTTGACATTCTGAGTTGTTTTCATGAAACCTGCGCTTCCCCTACAAGAGTTCGACCTACCATTATAGGAAAACGTGTTTTCGTGCAGAAATCATGACAAACTAACACAAAATGAAGATTTCATTATAACTTGACATTCTGAGTTGTTTTCATGAAACCTGCGCTTCCCCTACAAGAGTTCGACCTACCATTATAGGAAAACGTGTTTTCGTGAAGAAATCATGACAAACTAACACAAAATGAAGATTTCATTATAACTTGACATTCTGAGTTGTTTTCATGAAACCTGCGCATCCCCTACAAGAGTTCGACCTACCATTATAGGAAAACGTGTTTTCGTGAAGAAATCATGACAAACTAACACAAAATGAAGATTTCATTATAACTTGACATTCTGAGTTGTTTTCATGAAACCTGCGCTTCCCCTACAAGAGTTCGACCTACCATTATAGGAAAACGTGTTTTCGTGCAGAAATCATGACAAACTAACACAAAATGAAGATTTCATTGTAACTTGACATTCTGAGTTGTTTTCATGAAACCTGCGCTTCCCCTACAAGAGTTCGACCTACCATTATAGGAAAACGTGTTTTCGTGCAGAAATCATGACAAACTAACACAAAATGAAGATTTCATTATAACTTGACATTCTGAGTTGTTTTCATGAAACCTGCGCTTCCCCTACAAGAGTTCGACCTACCATTATAGGAAAACGTGTTTTCGTGAAGAAATCATGACAAACTAACACAAAATGAAGATTTCATTATAACTTGACATTCTGAGTTGTTTTCATGAAACCTGCGCTTCCCCTATAAGAGTTCAAACT
This sequence comes from Paramormyrops kingsleyae, assembly GCF_048594095.1. Taxonomy (NCBI): domain Eukaryota; kingdom Metazoa; phylum Chordata; class Actinopteri; order Osteoglossiformes; family Mormyridae; genus Paramormyrops; species Paramormyrops kingsleyae. Next base: position 21,589 of record NW_027325981.1, read on the forward strand.
ACCATTATAGGAAAACGTGTTTTCGTGAAGAAATCATGACAAACTAACACAAAATGAAGATTTCATTATAACTTGACATTCTGAGTTGTTTTCATGAAACCTGCGCTTCCCCTACAAGAGTTCGACCTACCATTATAGGAAAACGTGTTTTCGTGAAGAAATCATGACAAACTAACACAAAATGATGATTTCATTATAACTTGACATTCTGAGTTGTTTTCATGAAACCTGCGCTTCCCCTATAAGAGTTCAACCTACCATTATAGGAAAACGTGTTTTCGTGAAGAAATCATGACAAACTAACACAAAATGAAGATTTCATTATAACTTGACATTCTGAGTTGTTTTCATGAAACCTGCGCTTCCCCTACAAGAGTTCGACCTACCATTATAGGAAAACGTGTTTTCGTGAAGAAATCATGACAAACTAACACAAAATGAAGATTTCATTATAACTTGACATTCTGAGTTGTTTTCATGAAACCTGCGCTTCCCCTACAAGAGTTCGACCTACCATTATAGGAAAACGTGTTTTCGTGAAGAAATCATGACAAACTAACACAAAATGAAGATTTCATTGTAACTTGACATTCTGAGTTGTTTTCATGAAACCTGCGCTTCCCCTACAAGAGTTCGACCTACCATTATAGGAAAACGTGTTTTCGTGCAGAAATCATGACAAACTAACACAAAATGAAGATTTCATTATAACTTGACATTCTGAGTTGTTTTCATGAAACCTGCGCTTCCCCTACAAGAGTTCGACCTACCATTATAGGAAAACGTGTTTTCGTGAAGAAATCATGACAAACTAACACAAAATGAAGATTTCATTATAACTTGACATTCTGAGTTGTTTTCATGAAACCTGCGCTTCCCCTATAAGAGTTCGACCTACCATTATAGGAAAACGTGTTTTCGTGAAGAAATCATGACAAACTAACACAAAATGAAGATTTCATTATAACTTGACATTCTGAGTTGTTTTCATGAAACCTGCGCTTCCCCTATAAGAGTTCGACCTACCATTATAGGAAAACGTGTTTTCGTGCAGAAATCATGACAAACTAACACAAAATGAAGATTTCATTGTAACTTGACATTCTGAGTTGTTTTCATGAAACCTGCGCTTCCCCTACAAGAGTTCGACCTACCATTATAGGAAAACGTGTTTTCGTGCAGAAATCATGACAAACTAACACAAAATGAAGATTTCATTATAACTTGACATTCTGAGTTGTTTTCATGAAACCTGCGCTTCCCCTACAAGAGTTCGACCTACCATTATAGGAAAACGTGTTTTCGTGAAGAAATCATGACAAACTAACACAAAATGAAGATTTCATTATAACTTGACATTCTGAGTTGTTTTCATGAAACCTGCGCTTCCCCTATAAGAGTTCAAACTACCATTATAGGAAAACGTGTTTTCGTGAAGAAATCATGACAAACTAACACAAAATGAAGATTTCATTATAACTTGACATTCTGAGTTGTTTTCATGAAACCTGCGCTTCCCCTACAAGAGTTCGACCTACCATTATAGGAAAACGTGTTTTCGTGAAGAAATCATGACAAACTAACACAAAATGATGATTTCATTATAACTTGACATTCTGAGTTGTTTTCATGAAACCTGCGCTTCCCCTATAAGAGTTCAACCTACCATTATAGGAAAACGTGTTTTCGTGAAGAAATCATGACAAACTAACACAAAATGAAGATTTCATTATAACTTGACATTCTGAGTTGTTTTCATGAAACCTGCGCTTCCCCTACAAGAGTTCGACCTACCATTATAGGAAAACGTGTTTTCGTGAAGAAATCATGACAAACTAACACAAAATGAAGATTTCATTATAACTTGACATTCTGAGTTGTTTTCATGAAACCTGCGCTTCCCCTACAAGAGTTCGACCTACCATTATAGGAAAACGTGTTTTCGTGAAGAAATCATGACAAACTAACACAAAATGAAGATTTCATTGTAACTTGACATTCTGAGTTGTTTTCATGAAACCTGCGCTTCCCCTACAAGAGTTCGACCTACCATTATAGGAAAACGTGTTTTCGTGCAGAAATCATGACAAACTAACACAAAATGAAGATTTCATTATAACTTGACATTCTGAGTTGTTTTCATGAAACCTGCGCTTCCCCTACAAGAGTTCGACCTACCATTATAGGAAAACGTGTTTTCGTGAAGAAATCATGACAAACTAACACAAAATGAAGATTTCATTATAACTTGACATTCTGAGTTGTTTTCATGAAACCTGCGCTTCCTCTATAAGAGTTCGACCTACCATTATAGGAAAACGTGTTTTCGTGAAGAAATCATGACAAACTAACACAAAATGAAGATTTCATTATAACTTGACATTCTGAGTTGTTTTCATGAAACCTGCGCTTCCCCTATAAGAGTTCGACCTACCATTATAGGAAAACGTGTTTTCGTGAAGAAATCATGACAAACTAACACAAAATGAAGATTTCATTATAACTTGACATTCTGAGTTGTTTTCATGAAACCTGCGCTTCCCCTATAAGAGGTCAACCTACCATTATAGGAAAACGTGTTTTCGTGAAGAAATCATGACAAACTAACACAAAATGAAGATTTCATTATAACTTGACATTCTGAGTTGTTTTCATGAAACCTGCGCTTCCCCTACAAGAGTTCGACCTACCATTATAGGAAAACGTGTTTTCGTGAAGAAATCATGACAAACTAACACAAAATGAAGATTTCATTGTAACTTGACATTCTGAGTTGTTTTCATGAAACCTGCGCTTCCCCTATAAGAGTTCGACCTACCATTATAGGAAAACGTGTTTTCGAGAAGAAATCATGACAAACTAACACAAAATGAAGATTTCATTGTAACTTGACATTCTGAGTTGTTTTCATGAAACCTGCGCTTCCCCTATAAGAGTTCGACCTACCATTATAGGAAAACGTGTTTTCGTGAAGAAATCATGACAAACTAACACAAAATGAAGATTTCATTATAACTTGACATTCTGAGTTGTTTTCATGAAACCTGCGCTTCCCCTATAAGAGTTCGACCTACCATTATAGGAAAACGTGTTTTCGTGAAGAAATCATGACAAACTAACACAAAATGAAGATTTCATTATAACTTGACATTCTGAGTTGTTTTCATGAAACCTGCGCTTCCCCTACAAGAGTTCGACCAACCATTATAGGAAAACGTGTTTTCGTGAAGAAATCATGACAAACTAACACAAAATGAAGATTTCATTATAACTTGACATTCTGAGTTGTTTTCATGAAACCTGCGCTTCCCCTATAAGAGTTCGACCTACCATTATAGGAAAACGTGTTTTCGTGAAGAAATCATGACAAACTAACACAAAATGAAGATTTCATTATAACTTGACATTCTGAGTTGTTTTCATGAAACCTGCGCTTCCCCTACAAGAGTTCGACCTACCATTATAGGAAAACGTGTTTTCGTGAAGAAATCATGACAAACTAACACAAAATGATGATTTCATTATAACTTGACATTCTGAGTTGTTTTCATGAAACCTGCGCTTCCCCTATAAGAGTTCAACCTACCATTATAGGAAAACGTGTTTTCGTGAAGAAATCATGACAAACTAACACAAAATGAAGATTTCATTGTAACTTGACATTCTGAGTTGTTTTCATGAAACCTGCGCTTCCCCTACAAGAGTTCGACCTACCATTATAGGAAAACGTGTTTTCGTGCAGAAATCATGACAAACTAACACAAAATGAAGATTTCATTATAACTTGACATTCTGAGTTGTTTTCATGAAACCTGCGCTTCCCCTACAAGAGTTCGACCTACCATTATAGGAAAACGTGTTTTCGTGAAGAAATCATGACAAACTAACACAAAATGAAGATTTCATTATAACTTGACATTCTGAGTTGTTTTCATGAAACCTGCGCTTCCCCTATAAGAGTTCGACCTACCATTATAGGAAAACGTGTTTTCGTGAAGAAATCATGACAAACTAACACAAAATGAAGATTTCATTATAACTTGACATTCTGAGTTGTTTTCATGAAACCTGCGCTTCCCCTATAAGAGTTCGACCTACCATTATAGGAAAACGTGTTTTCGTGAAGAAATCATGACAAACTAACACAAAATGAAGATTTCATTATAACTTGACATTCTGAGTTGTTTTCATGAAACCTGCGCTTCCCCTACAAGAGTTCGACCTACCATTATAGGAAAACGTGTTTTCGTGAAGAAATCATGACAAACTAACACAAAATGAAGATTTCATTGTAACTTGACATTCTGAGTTGTTTTCATGAAACCTGCGCTTCCCCTATAAGAGTTCGACCTACCATTATAGGAAAACGTGTTTTCGAGAAGAAATCATGACAAACTAACACAAAATGAAGATTTCATTATAACTTGACATTCTGAGTTGTTTTCATGAAACCTGCGCTTCCCCTATAAGAGTTCGACCTACCATTATAGGAAAACGTGTTTTCGTGAAGAAATCATGACAAACTAACACAAAATGAAGATTTCATTATAACTTGACATTCTGAGTTGTTTTCATGAAACCTGCGCTTCCCCTATAAGAGTTCAACCTACCATTATAGGAAAACGTGTTTTCGTGAAGAAATCATGACAAACTAACACAAAATGAAGATTTCATTATAACTTGACATTCTGAGTTGTTTTCATGAAACCTGCGCTTCCCCTACAAGAGTTCGACCAACCATTATAGGAAAACGTGTTTTCGTGAAGAAATCATGACAAACTAACACAAAATGATGATTTCATTATAACTTGACATTCTGAGTTGTTTTCATGAAACCTGCGCTTCCCCTACAAGAGTTCGACCTACCATTATAGGAAAACGTGTTTTCGTGAAGAAATCATGACAAACTAACACAAAATGATGATTTCATTATAACTTGACATTCTGAGTTGTTTTCATGAAACCTGCGCTTCCCCTATAAGAGTTCAACCTACCATTATAGGAAAACGTGTTTTCGTGAAGAAATCATGACAAACTAACACAAAATGAAGATTTCATTATAACTTGACATTCTGAGTTGTTTTCATGAAACCTGCGCTTCCCCTACAAGAGTTCGACCTACCATTATAGGAAAACGTGTTTTCGTGAAGAAATCATGACAAACTAACACAAAATGAAGATTTCATTATAACTTGACATTCTGAGTTGTTTTCATGAAACCTGCGCTTCCCCTACAAGAGTTCGACCTACCATTATAGGAAAACGTGTTTTCGTGAAGAAATCATGACAAACTAACACAAAATGAAGATTTCATTGTAACTTGACATTCTGAGTTGTTTTCATGAAACCTGCGCTTCCCCTACAAGAGTTCGACCTACCATTATAGGAAAACGTGTTTTCGTGCAGAAATCATGACAAACTAACACAAAATGAAGATTTCATTATAACTTGACATTCTGAGTTGTTTTCATGAAACCTGCGCTTCCCCTACAAGAGTTCGACCTACCATTATAGGAAAACGTGTTTTCGTGAAGAAATCATGACAAACTAACACAAAATGAAGATTTCATTATAACTTGACATTCTGAGTTGTTTTCATGAAACCTGCGCTTCCCCTATAAGAGTTCGACCTACCATTATAGGAAAACGTGTTTTCGTGAAGAAATCATGACAAACTAACACAAAATGAAGATTTCATTATAACTTGACATTCTGAGTTGTTTTCATGAAACCTGCGCTTCCCCTATAAGAGTTCGACCTACCATTATAGGAAAACGTGTTTTCGTGAAGAAATCATGACAAACTAACACAAAATGAAGATTTCATTATAACTTGACATTCTGAGTTGTTTTCATGAAACCTGCGCTTCCCCTATAAGAGGTCAACCTACCATTATAGGAAAACGTGTTTTCGTGAAGAAATCATGACAAACTAACACAAAATGAAGATTTCATTATAACTTGACATTCTGAGTTGTTTTCATGAAACCTGCGCTTCCCCTACAAGAGTTCGACCTACCATTATAGGAAAACGTGTTTTCGTGAAGAAATCATGACAAACTAACACAAAATGAAGATTTCATTGTAACTTGACATTCTGAGTTGTTTTCATGAAACCTGCGCTTCCCCTATAAGAGTTCGACCTACCATTATAGGAAAACGTGTTTTCGAGAAGAAATCATGACAAACTAACACAAAATGAAGATTTCATTGTAACTTGACATTCTGAGTTGTTTTCATGAAACCTGCGCTTCCCCTATAAGAGTTCGACCTACCATTATAGGAAAACGTGTTTTCGTGAAGAAATCATGACAAACTAACACAAAATGAAGATTTCATTATAACTTGACATTCTGAGTTGTTTTCATGAAACCTGCGCTTCCCCTATAAGAGTTCGACCTACCATTATAGGAAAACGTGTTTTCGTGAAGAAATCATGACAAACTAACACAAAATGAAGATTTCATTATAACTTGACATTCTGAGTTGTTTTCATGAAACCTGCGCTTCCCCTACAAGAGTTCGACCAACCATTATAGGAAAACGTGTTTTCGTGAAGAAATCATGACAAACTAACACAAAATGAAGATTTCATTATAACTTGACATTCTGAGTTGTTTTCATGAAACCTGCGCTTCCCCTATAAGAGTTCGACCTACCATTATAGGAAAACGTGTTTTCGTGAAGAAATCATGACAAACTAACACAAAATGAAGATTTCATTATAACTTGACATTCTGAGTTGTTTTCATGAAACCTGCGCTTCCCCTACAAGAGTTCGACCTACCATTATAGGAAAACGTGTTTTCGTGAAGAAATCATGACAAACTAACACAAAATGATGATTTCATTATAACTTGACATTCTGAGTTGTTTTCATGAAACCTGCGCTTCCCCTATAAGAGTTCAACCTACCATTATAGGAAAACGTGTTTTCGTGAAGAAATCATGACAAACTAACACAAAATGAAGATTTCATTGTAACTTGACATTCTGAGTTGTTTTCATGAAACCTGCGCTTCCCCTACAAGAGTTCGACCTACCATTATAGGAAAACGTGTTTTCGTGCAGAAATCATGACAAACTAACACAAAATGAAGATTTCATTATAACTTGACATTCTGAGTTGTTTTCATGAAACCTGCGCTTCCCCTACAAGAGTTCGACCTACCATTATAGGAAAACGTGTTTTCGTGAAGAAATCATGACAAACTAACACAAAATGAAGATTTCATTATAACTTGACATTCTGAGTTGTTCTCATGAAACCTGCGCTTCCCCTATAAGAGTTCGACCTACCATTATAGGAAAACGTGTTTTCGTGAAGAAATCATGACAAACTAACACAAAATGAAGATTTCATTATAACTTGACATTCTGAGTTGTTTTCATGAAACCTGCGCTTCCCCTATAAGAGTTCGACCTACCATTATAGGAAAACGTGTTTTCGTGAAGAAATCATGACAAACTAACACAAAATGAAGATTTCATTATAACTTGACATTCTGAGTTGTTTTCATGAAACCTGCGCTTCCCCTACAAGAGTTCGACCTACCATTATAGGAAAACGTGTTTTCGTGAAGAAATCATGACAAACTAACACAAAATGAAGATTTCATTGTAACTTGACATTCTGAGTTGTTTTCATGAAACCTGCGCTTCCCCTATAAGAGTTCGACCTACCATTATAGGAAAACGTGTTTTCGAGAAGAAATCATGACAAACTAACACAAAATGAAGATTTCATTATAACTTGACATTCTGAGTTGTTTTCATGAAACCTGCGCTTCCCCTATAAGAGTTCGACCTACCATTATAGGAAAACGTGTTTTCGTGAAGAAATCATGACAAACTAACACAAAATGAAGATTTCATTATAACTTGACATTCTGAGTTGTTTTCATGAAACCTGCGCTTCCCCTATAAGAGTTCAACCTACCATTATAGGAAAACGTGTTTTCGTGAAGAAATCATGACAAACTAACACAAAATGAAGATTTCATTATAACTTGACATTCTGAGTTGTTTTCATGAAACCTGCGCTTCCCCTACAAGAGTTCGACCAACCATTATAGGAAAACGTGTTTTCGTGAAGAAATCATGACAAACTAACACAAAATGATGATTTCATTATAACTTGACATTCTGAGTTGTTTTCATGAAACCTGCGCTTCCCCTACAAGAGTTCGACCTACCATTATAGGAAAACGTGTTTTCGTGAAGAAATCATGACAAACTAACACAAAATGATGATTTCATTATAACTTGACATTCTGAGTTGTTTTCATGAAACCTGCGCTTCCCCTATAAGAGTTCAACCTACCATTATAGGAAAACGTGTTTTCGTGAAGAAATCATGACAAACTAACACAAAATGAAGATTTCATTGTAACTTGACATTCTGAGTTGTTTTCATGAAAGCTGCGCTTCCCCTACAAGAGTTCGACCTACCATTATAGGAAAACGTGTTTTCGTGAAGAAATCATGACAAACTAACACAAAATGATGATTTCATTTCATTAACTCAAAGAGTTCGACCTACCATTATAGGAAAACGTGTTTTCGTGAAGAAATCATGACAAACTAACACAAAATGAAGATTTCATTATAACTTGACATTCTGAGTTGTTTTCATGAAACCTGCGCATCCCCTACAAGAGTTCGACCTACCATTATAGGAAAACGTGTTTTCGTGAAGAAATCATGACAAACTAACACAAAATGAAGATTTCATTATAACTTGACATTCTGAGTTGTTTTCATGAAACCTGCGCTTCCCCTACAAGAGTTCGACCTACCATTATAGGAAAACGTGTTTTCGTGAAGAAATCATGACAAACTAACACAAAATGAAGATTTCATTATAACTTGACATTCTGAGTTGTTTTCATGAAACCTGCGCTTCCCCTACAAGAGTTCGACCTACCATTATAGGAAAACGTGTTTTCGTGAAGAAATCATGACAAACTAACACAAAATGAAGATTTCATTATAACTTGACATTCTGAGTTGTTTTCATGAAACCTGCGCTTCCCCTACAAGAGTTCGACCTACCATTATAGGAAAACGTGTTTTCGTGAAGAAATCATGACAAACTAACACAAAATGAAGATTTCATTATAACTTGACATTCTGAGTTGTTTTCATGAAACCTGCGCTTCCCCTATAAGAGTTCAACCTACCATTATAGGAAAACGTGTTTTCGTGAAGAAATCATGACAAACTAACGCAAAATGAAGATTTCATTATAACTTGACATTCTGAGTTGTTTTCATGAAACCTGCGCTTCCCCTACAAGAGTTCGACCTACCATTATAGGAAAACGTGTTTTCGTGCAGAAATCATGACAAACTAACACAAAATGAAGATTTCATTATAACTTGACATTCTGAGTTGTTTTCATGAAACCTGCGCTTCCCCTACAAGAGTTCGACCTACCATTATAGGAAAACGTGTTTTCGTGAAGAAATCATGACAAACTAACACAAAATGAAGATTTCATTATAACTTGACATTCTGAGTTGTTTTCATGAAACCTGCGCTTCCCCTACAAGAGTTCGACCTACCATTATAGGAAAACGTGTTTTCGTGAAGAAATCATGACAAACTAACACAAAATGATGATTTCATTTCATTAACTCAAAGAGTTCGACCTACCATTATAGGAAAACGTGTTTTCGTGAAGAAATCATGACAAACTAACACAAAATGAAGATTTCATTATAACTTGACATTCTGAGTTGTTTTCATGAAACCTGCGCATCCCCTACAAGAGTTCGACCTACCATTATAGGAAAACGTGTTTTCGTGAAGAAATCATGACAAACTAACACAAAATGAAGATTTCATTATAACTTGACATTCTGAGTTGTTTTCATGAAACCTGCGCTTCCCCTACAAGAGTTCGACCTACCATTATAGGAAAACGTGTTTTCGTGAAGAAATCATGACAAACTAACACAAAATGAAGATTTCATTATAACTTGACATTCTGAGTTGTTTTCATGAAACCTGCGCTTCCCCTACAAGAGTTCGACCTACCATTATAGGAAAACGTGTTTTCGTGAAGAAATCATGACAAACTAACACAAAATGAAGATTTCATTATAACTTGACATTCTGAGTTGTTTTCATGAAACCTGCGCTTCCCCTACAAGAGTTCGACCTACCATTATAGGAAAACGTGTTTTCGTGAAGAAATCATGACAAACTAACACAAAATGAAGATTTCATTATAACTTGACATTCTGAGTTGTTTTCATGAAACCTGCGCTTCCCCTACAAGAGTTCGACCTACCATTATAGGAAAACGTGTTTTCGTGAACAAATCATGACAAACTAACACAAAATGAAGATTTCATTATAACTTGACATTCTGAGTTGTTTTCATGAAACCTGCGCTTCCCCTACAAGAGTTCGACCTACCATTATAGGAAAACGTGTTTTCGTGAAGAAATCATGACAAACTAACACAAAATGAAGATTTCATTATAACTTGACATTCTGAGTTGTTTTCATGAAACCTGCGCTTCCCCTATAAGAGTTCGACCTACCATTATAGGAAAACGTGTTTTCGTGAAGAAATCATGACAAACTAACACAAAATGAAGATTTCATTATAACTTGACATTCTGAGTTGTTTTCATGAAACCTGCGCTTCCCCTACAAGAGTTCGACCTACCATTATAGGAAAACGTGTTTTCGTGCAGAAATCATGACAAACTAACACAAAATGAAGATTTCATTATAACTTGACATTCTGAGTTGTTTTCATGAAACCTGCGCTTCCCCTACAAGAGTTCGACCTACCATTATAGGAAAACGTGTTTTCGTGAAGAAATCATGACAAACTAACACAAAATGAAGATTTCATTATAACTTGACATTCTGAGTTGTTTTCATGAAACCTGCGCTTCCCCTATAAGAGTTCGACCTACCATTATAGGAAAACGTGTTTTCGTGAAGAAATCATGACAAACTAACACAAAATGAAGATTTCATTATAACTTGACATTCTGAGTTGTTTTCATGAAACCTGCGCTTCCCCTATAAGAGTTCGACCTACCATTATAGGAAAACGTGTTTTCGTGAAGAAATCATGACAAACTAACACAAAATGAAGATTTCATTGTAACTTGACATTCTGAGTTGTTTTCATGAAACCTGCGCTTCCCCTATAAGAGTTCGACCTACCATTATAGGAAAACGTGTTTTCGAGAAGAAATCATGACAAACTAACACAAAATGAAGATTTCATTATAACTTGACATTCTGAGTTGTTTTCATGAAACCTGCGCTTCCCCTATAAGAGTTCGACCTACCATTATAGGAAAACGTGTTTTCGTGAAGAAATCATGACAAACTAACACAAAATGAAGATTTCATTATAACTTGACATTCTGAGTTGTTTTCATGAAACCTGCGCTTCCCCTATAAGAGTTCGACCTACCATTATAGGAAAACGTGTTTTCGTGAAGAAATCATGACAAACTAACACAAAATGAAGATTTCATTATAACTTGACATTCTGAGTTGTTTTCATGAAACCTGCGCTTCCCCTACAAGAGTTCGACCTACCATTATAGGAAAACGTGTTTTCGTGAAGAAATCATGACAAACTAACACAAAATGATGATTTCATTATAACTTGACATTCTGAGTTGTTTTCATGAAACCTGCGCTTCCCCTACAAGAGTTCGACCTACCATTATAGGAAAACGTGTTTTCGTGAAGAAATCATGACAAACTAACACAAAATGATGATTTCATTATAACTTGACATTCTGAGTTGTTTTCATGAAACCTGCGCTTCCCCTATAAGAGTTCGACCTACCATTATAGGAAAACGTGTTTTCGTGAAGAAATCATGACAAACTAACACAAAATGAAGATTTCATTGTAACTTGACATTCTGAGTTGTTTTCATGAAAGCTGCGCTTCCCCTATAAGAGTTCGACCTACCATTATAGGAAAACGTGTTTTCGTGAAGAAATCATGACAAACTAACACAAAATGAAGATTTCATTATAACTTGACATTCTGAGTTGTTTTCATGAAACCTGCGCTTCCCCTACAAGAGTTCGACCTACCATTATAGGAAAACGTGTTTTCGTGAAGAAATCATGACAAACTAACACAAAATGAAGATTTCATTATAACTTGACATTCTGAGTTGTTTTCATGAAACCTGCGCTTCCCCTATAAGAGTTCGACCTACCATTATAGGAAAACGTGTTTTCGTGAAGAAATCATGACAAACTAACACAAAATGAAGATTTCATTATAACTTGACATTCTGAGTTGTTTTCATGAAACCTGCGCTTCCCCTATAAGAGTTCGACCTACCATTATAGGAAAACGTGTTTTCGTGAAGAAATCATGACAAACTAACACAAAATGAAGATTTCATTATAACTTGACATTCAGAGTTGTTTTCATGAAACCTGCGCTTCCCCTATAAGAGTTCGACCTACCATTATAGGAAAACGTGTTTTCGTGAAGAAATCATGACAAACTAACACAAAATGAAGATTTCATTGTAACTTGACATTCTGAGTTGTTTTCATGAAACCTGCGCTTCCCCTATAAGAGTTCGACCTACCATTATAGGAAAACGTGTTTTCGTGAAGAAATCATGACAAACTAACACAAAATGAAGATTTCATTATAACTTGACATTCTGAGTTGTTTTCATGAAACCTGCGCTTCCCCTATAAGAGTTCGACCTACCATTATAGGAAAACGTGTTTTCGTGAAGAAATCATGACAAACTAACACAAAATGAAGATTTCATTATAACTTGACATTCTGAGTTGTTTTCATGAAACCTGCGCTTCCCCTATAAGAGTTCGACCTACCATTATACGAAAACGTGTTTTCGTGAAGAAATCATGACAAACTAACACAAAATGAAGATTTCATTATAACTTGACATTCTGAGTTGTTTTCATGAAACCTGCGCTTCCCCTACAAGAGTTCGACCTACCATTATAGGAAAACGTGTTTTCGTGAAGAAATCATGACAAACTAACACAAAATGAAGATTTCATTATAACTTGACATTCTGAGTTGTTTTCATGAAACCTGCGCTTCCCCTATAAGAGTTCAACCTACCATTATAGGAAAACGTGTTTTCGTGAAGAAATCATGACAAACTAACACAAAATGAAGATTTCATTGTAACTTGACATTCTGAGTTGTTTTCATGAAACCTGCGCTTCCCCTATAAGAGTTCGACCTACCATTATAGGAAAACGTGTTTTCGTGAAGAAATCATGACAAACTAACACAAAATGAAGATTTCATTATAACTTGACATTCAGAGTTGTTTTCATGAAACCTGCGCTTCCCCTATAAGAGTTCGACCTACCATTATAGGAAAACGTGTTTTCGTGAAGAAATCATGACAAACTAACACAAAATGAAGATTTCATTGTAACTTGACATTCAGAGTTGTTTTCATGAAACCTGCGCTTCCCCTATAAGAGTTCGACCTACCATTATAGGAAAACGTGTTTTCGTGAAGAAATCATGACAAACTAACACAAAATGAAGATTTCATTGTAACTTGACATTCTGAGTTGTTTTCATGAAACCTGCGCTTCCCCTATAAGAGTTCGACCTACCATTATAGGAAAACGTGTTTTCGTGAAGAAATCATGACAAACTAACACAAAATGAAGATTTCATTATAACTTGACATTCTGAGTTGTTTTCATGAAACCTGCGCTTCCCCTATAAGAGTTCGACCTACCATTATAGGAAAACGTGTTTTCGTGAAGAAATCATGACAAACTAACACAAAATGAAGATTTCATTATAACTTGACATTCTGAGTTGTTTTCATGAAACCTGCGCTTCCCCTATAAGAGTTCGACCTACCATTATACGAAAACGTGTTTTCGTGAAGAAATCATGACAAACTAACACAAAATGAAGATTTCATTATAACTTGACATTCTGAGTTGTTTTCATGAAACCTGCGCTTCCCCTACAAGAGTTCGACCTACCATTATAGGAAAACGTGTTTTCGTGAAGAAATCATGACAAACTAACACAAAATGATGATTTCATTATAACTTGACATTCTGAGTTGTTTTCATGAAACCTGCGCTTCCCCTACAAGAGTTCGACCTACCATTATAGGAAAACGTGTTTTCGTGAAGAAATCATGACAAACTAACACAAAATGATGATTTCATTATAACTTGACATTCTGAGTTGTTTTCATGAAACCTGCGCTTCCCCTATAAGAGTTCGACCTACCATTATAGGAAAACGTGTTTTCGTGAAGAAATCATGACAAACTAACACAAAATGAAGATTTCATTATAACTTGACATTCTGAGTTGTTTTCATGAAACCTGCGCTTCCCCTATAAGAGTTCGACCTACCATTATAGGAAAACGTGTTTTCGTGAAGAAATCATGACAAACTAACACAAAATGAAGATTTCATTATAACTTGACATTCTGAGTTGTTTTCATGAAACCTGCGCTTCCCCTATAAGAGTTCGACCTACCATTATACGAAAACGTGTTTTCGTGAAGAAATCATGACAAACTAACACAAAATGAAGATTTCATTATAACTTGACATTCTGAGTTGTTTTCATGAAACCTGCGCTTCCCCTACAAGAGTTCGACCTACCATTATAGGAAAACGTGTTTTCGTGAAGAAATCATGACAAACTAACACAAAATGATGATTTCATTATAACTTGACATTCTGAGTTGTTTTCATGAAACCTGCGCTTCCCCTACAAGAGTTCGACCTACCATTATAGGAAAACGTGTTTTCGTGAAGAAATCATGACAAACTAACACAAAATGATGATTTCATTATAACTTGACATTCTGAGTTGTTTTCATGAAACCTGCGCTTCCCCTATAAGAGTTCGACCTACCATTATAGGAAAACGTGTTTTCGTGAAGAAATCATGACAAACTAACACAAAATGAAGATTTCATTATAACTTGACATTCTGAGTTGTTTTCATGAAACCTGCGCTTCCCCTACAAGAGTTCGACCTACCATTATAGGAAAACGTGTTTTCGTGAAGAAATCATGACAAACTAACACAAAATGAAGATTTCATTATAACTTGACATTCTGAGTTGTTTTCATGAAACCTGCGCTTCCCCTATAAGAGTTCGACCTACCATTATAGGAAAACGTGTTTTCGTGAAGAAATCATGACAAACTAACACAAAATGAAGATTTCATTATAACTTGACATTCTGAGTTGTTTTCATGAAACCTGCGCTTCCCCTATAAGAGTTCGACCTACCATTATAGGAAAACGTGTTTTCGTGAAGAAATCATGACAAACTAACACAAAATGAAGATTTCATTGTAACTTGACATTCTGAGTTGTTTTCATGAAACCTGCGCTTCCCCTATAAGAGTTCGACCTACCATTATAGGAAAACGTGTTTTCGTGAAGAAATCATGACAAACTAACACAAAATGAAGATTTCATTATAACTTGACATTCTGAGTTGTTTTCATGAAACCTGCGCTTCCCCTATAAGAGTTCGACCTACCATTATAGGAAAACGTGTTTTCGTGAAGAAATCATGACAAACTAACACAAAATGAAGATTTCATTATAACTTGACATTCTGAGTTGTTTTCATGAAACCTGCGCTTCCCCTATAAGAGTTCGACCTACCATTATAGGAAAACGTGTTTTCGTGAAGAAATCATGACAAACTAACACAAAATGAAGATTTCATTGTAACTTGACATTCTGAGTTGTTTTCATGAAACCTGCGCTTCCCCTATAAGAGTTCGACCTACCATTATAGGAAAACGTGTTTTCGAGAAGAAATCATGACAAACTAACACAAAATGAAGATTTCATTATAACTTGACATTCTGAGTTGTTTTCATGAAACCTGCGCTTCCCCTATAAGAGTTCGACCTACCATTATAGGAAAACGTGTTTTCGTGAAGAAATCATGACAAACTAACACAAAATGAAGATTTCATTATAACTTGACATTCTGAGTTGTTTTCATGAAACCTGCGCTTCCCCTATAAGAGTTCGACCTACCATTATAGGAAAACGTGTTTTTGTGAAGAAATCATGACAAACTAACACAAAATGAAGATTTCATTATAACTTGACATTCTGAGTTGTTTTCATGAAACCTGCGCTTCCCCTACAAGAGTTCGACCTACCATTATAGGAAAACGTGTTTTCGTGAAGAAATCATGACAAACTAACACAAAATGATGATTTCATTATAACTTGACATTCTGAGTTGTTTTCATGAAACCTGCGCTTCCCCTACAAGAGTTCGACCTACCATTATAGGAAAACGTGTTTTCGTGAAGAAATCATGACAAACTAACACAAAATGATGATTTCATTATAACTTGACATTCTGAGTTGTTTTCATGAAACCTGCGCTTCCCCTATAAGAGTTCAACCTACCATTATAGGAAAACGTGTTTTCGTGAAGAAATCATGACAAACTAACACAAAATGAAGATTTCATTGTAACTTGACATTCTGAGTTGTTTTCATGAAAGCTGCGCTTCCCCTACAAGAGTTCAACCTACCATTATAGGAAAACGTGTTTTCGTGAAGAAATCATGACAAACTAACACAAAATGAAGATTTCATTATAACTTGACATTCTGAGTTGTTTTCATGAAACCTGCGCTTCCCCTACAAGAGTTCGACCTACCATTATAGGAAAACGTGTTTTCGTGAAGAAATCATGACAAACTAACACAAAATGAAGATTTCATTATAACTTGACATTCTGAGTTGTTTTCATGAAACCTGCGCTTCCCCTACAAGAGTTCGACCTACCATTATAGGAAAACGTGTTTTCGTGAAGAAATCATGACAAACTAACACAAAATGAAGATTTCATTGTAACTTGACATTCTGAGTTGTTTTCATGAAACCTGCGCTTCCCCTACAAGAGTTCGACCTACCATTATAGGAAAACGTGTTTTCGTGCAGAAATCATGACAAACTAACACAAAATGAAGATTTCATTATAACTTGACATTCTGAGTTGTTTTCATGAAACCTGCGCTTCCCCTACAAGAGTTCGACCTACCATTATAGGAAAACGTGTTTTCGTGAAGAAATCATGACAAACTAACACAAAATGAAGATTTCATTATAACTTGACATTCTGAGTTGTTTTCATGAAACCTGCGCATCCCCTACAAGAGTTCGACCTACCATTATAGGAAAACGTGTTTTCGTGAAGAAATCATGACAAACTAACACAAAATGAAGATTTCATTATAACTTGACATTCTGAGTTGTTTTCATGAAACCTGCGCTTCCCCTACAAGAGTTCGACCTACCATTATAGGAAAACGTGTTTTCGTGAAGAAATCATGACAAACTAACACAAAATGAAGATTTCATTATAACTTGACATTCTGAGTTGTTTTCATGAAACCTGCGCTTCCCCTACAAGAGTTCGACCTACCATTATAGGAAAACGTGTTTTCGTGAAGAAATCATGACAAACTAACACAAAATGAAGATTTCATTATAACTTGACATTCTGAGTTGTTTTCATGAAACCTGCGCTTCCCCTAAAAGAGTTCGACCTACCATTATAGGAAAACGTGTTTTCGTGAAGAAATCATGACAAACTAACACAAAATGAAGATTTCATTATAACTTGACATTCTGAGTTGTTTTCATGAAACCTGCGCTTCCCCTATACGAGTTCGACCTACCATTATAGGAAAACGTGTTTTCGTGAAGAAATCATGACAAACTAACACAAAATGAAGATTTCATTATAACTTGACATTCTGAGTTGTTTTCATGAAACCTGCGCTTCCCCTACAAGAGTTCGACCTACCATTATAGGAAAACGTGTTTTCGTGCAGAAATCATGACAAACTAACACAAAATGAAGATTTCATTATAACTTGACATTCTGAGTTGTTTTCATGAAACCTGCGCTTCCCCTACAAGAGTTCGACCTACCATTATAGGAAAACGTGTTTTCGTGAAGAAATCATGACAAACTAACACAAAATGAAGATTTCATTATAACTTGACATTCTGAGTTGTTTTCATGAAACCTGCGCTTCCCCTATAAGAGTTCGACCTACCATTATAGGAAAACGTGTTTTCGTGAAGAAATCATGACAAACTAACACAAAATGAAGATTTCATTATAACTTGACATTCTGAGTTGTTTTCATGAAACCTGCGCTTCCCCTATAAGAGTTCGACCTACCATTATAGGAAAACGTGTTTTCGTGAAGAAATCATGACAAACTAACACAAAATGAAGATTTCATTGTAACTTGACATTCTGAGTTGTTTTCATGAAACCTGCGCTTCCCCTATAAGAGTTCGACCTACCATTATAGGAAAACGTGTTTTCGAGAAGAAATCATGACAAACTAACACAAAATGAAGATTTCATTATAACTTGACATTCTGAGTTGTTTTCATGAAACCTGCGCTTCCCCTATAAGAGTTCGACCTACCATTATAGGAAAACGTGTTTTCATGAAGAAATCATGACAAACTAACACAAAATGAAGATTTCATTATAACTTGACATTCTGAGTTGTTTTCATG
Organism: Paramormyrops kingsleyae; assembly: GCF_048594095.1. NCBI lineage: Eukaryota > Metazoa > Chordata > Actinopteri > Osteoglossiformes > Mormyridae > Paramormyrops > Paramormyrops kingsleyae. The sequence goes on from NW_027325981.1 coordinate 40,171, forward strand.
AAACCTGCGCTTCCCCTACAAGAGTTCGACCTACCATTATAGGAAAACGTGTTTTCGTGAAGAAATCATGACAAACTAACACAAAATGATGATTTCATTATAACTTGACATTCTGAGTTGTTTTCATGAAACCTGCGCTTCCCCTACAAGAGTTCGACCTACCATTATAGGAAAACGTGTTTTCGTGAAGAAATCATGACAAACTAACACAAAATGATGATTTCATTATAACTTGACATTCTGAGTTGTTTTCATGAAACCTGCGCTTCCCCTATAAGAGTTCAACCTACCATTATAGGAAAACGTGTTTTCGTGAAGAAATCATGACAAACTAACACAAAATGAAGATTTCATTGTAACTTGACATTCTGAGTTGTTTTCATGAAAGCTGCGCTTCCCCTATAAGAGTTCAACCTACCATTATAGGAAAACGTGTTTTCGTGAAGAAATCATGACAAACTAACACAAAATGAAGATTTCATTATAACTTGACATTCTGAGTTGTTTTCATGAAACCTGCGCTTCCCCTATACGAGTTCAACCTACCATTATAGGAAAACGTGTTTTCGTGAAGAAATCATGACAAACTAACACAAAATGAAGATTTCATTATAACTTGACATTCTGAGTTGTTTTCATGAAACCTGCGCTTCCCCTACAAGAGTTCGACCTACCATTATAGGAAAACGCGTTTTCGTGCAGAAATCATGACAAACTAACACAAAATGAAGATTTCATTATAACTTGACATTCTGAGTTGTTTTCATGAAACCTGCGCTTCCCCTACAAGAGTTCGACCTACCATTATAGGAAAACGTGTTTTCGTGAAGAAATCATGACAAACTAACACAAAATGAAGATTTCATTATAACTTGACATTCTGAGTTGTTTTCATGAAACCTGCGCTTCCCCTATAAGAGTTCGACCTACCATTATAGGAAAACGTGTTTTCGTGAAGAAATCATGACAAACTAACACAAAATGAAGATTTCATTATAACTTGACATTCTGAGTTGTTTTCATGAAACCTGCGCTTCCCCTATAAGAGTTCGACCTACCATTATAGGAAAACGTGTTTTCGTGAAGAAATCATGACAAACTAACACAAAATGAAGATTTCATTGTAACTTGACATTCTGAGTTGTTTTCATGAAACCTGCGCTTCCCCTATAAGAGTTCGACCTACCATTATAGGAAAACGTGTTTTCGAGAAAAAATCATGACAAACTAACACAAAATGAAGATTTCATTATAACTTGACATTCTGAGTTGTTTTCATGAAACCTGCGCTTCCCCTATAAGAGTTCGACCTACCATTATAGGAAAACGTGTTTTCATGAAGAAATCATGACAAACTAACACAAAATGAAGATTTCATTATAACTTGACATTCTGAGTTGTTTTCATGAAACCTGCGCTTCCCCTACAAGAGTTCGACCTACCATTATAGGAAAACGTGTTTTCGTGAAGAAATCATGACAAACTAACACAAAATGATGATTTCATTATAACTTGACATTCTGAGTTGTTTTCATGAAACCTGCGCTTCCCCTACAAGAGTTCGACCTACCATTATAGGAAAACGTGTTTTCGTGAAGAAATCATGACAAACTAACACAAAATGATGATTTCATTATAACTTGACATTCTGAGTTGTTTTCATGAAACCTGCGCTTCCCCTATAAGAGTTCAACCTACCATTATAGGAAAACGTGTTTTCGTGAAGAAATCATGACAAACTAACACAAAATGAAGATTTCATTGTAACTTGACATTCTGAGTTGTATTCATGAAAGCTGCGCTTCCCCTATAAGAGTTCAACCTACCATTATAGGAAAACGTGTTTTCGTGAAGAAATCATGACAAACTAACACAAAATGAAGATTTCATTATAACTTGACATTCTGAGTTGTTTTCATGAAACCTGCGCTTCCCCTACAAGAGTTCGACCTACCATTATAGGAAAACGTGTTTTCGTGAAGAAATCATGACAAACTAACACAAAATGAAGATTTCATTATAACTTGACATTCTGAGTTGTTTTCATGAAACCTGCGCTTCCCCTACAAGAGTTCGACCTACCATTATAGGAAAACGTGTTTTCGTGAAGAAATCATGACAAACTAACACAAAATGAAGATTTCATTGTAACTTGACATTCTGAGTTGTTTTCATGAAACCTGCGCTTCCCCTACAAGAGTTCGACCTACCATTATAGGAAAACGTGTTTTCGTGCAGAAATCATGACAAACTAACACAAAATGAAGATTTCATTATAACTTGACATTCTGAGTTGTTTTCATGAAACCTGCGCTTCCCCTACAAGAGTTCGACCTACCATTATAGGAAAACGTGTTTTCGTGAAGAAATCATGACAAACTAACACAAAATGAAGATTTCATTATAACTTGACATTCTGAGTTGTTTTCATGAAACCTGCGCTTCCCCTATAAGAGTTCGACCTACCATTATAGGAAAACGTGTTTTCGTGAAGAAATCATGACAAACTAACACAAAATGAATATTTCATTGTAACTTGACATTCTGAGTTGTTTTCATGAAACCTGCGCTTCCCCTATAAGAGTTCGACCTACCATTATAGGAAAACGTGTTTTCGAGAAGAAATCATGACAAACTAACACAAAATGAAGATTTCATTATAACTTGACATTCTGAGTTGTTTTCATGAAACCTGCGCTTCCCCTATAAGAGTTCGACCTACCATTATAGGAAAACGTGTTTTCGTGAAGAAATCATGACAAACTAACACAAAATGAAGATTTCATTATAACTTGACATTCTGAGTTGTTTTCATGAAACCTGCGCTTCCCCTATAAGAGTTCGACCTACCATTATAGGAAAACGTGTTTTCGTGAAGAAATCATGACAAACTAACACAAAATGAAGATTTCATTATAACTTGACATTCTGAGTTGTTTTCATGAAACCTGCGCTTCCCCTACAAGAGTTCGACCTACCATTATAGGAAAACGTGTTTTCGTGAAGAAATCATGACAAACTAACACAAAATGATGATTTCATTTCATTAACTCAAAGAGTTCGACCTACCATTATAGGAAAACGTGTTTTCGTGAAGAAATCATGACAAACTAACACAAAATGAAGATTTCATTATAACTTGACATTCTGAGTTGTTTTCATGAAACCTGCGCTTCCCCTACAAGAGTTCGACCTACCATTATAGGAAAACGTGTTTTCGTGAAGAAATCATGACAAACTAACACAAAATGAAGATTTCATTATAACTTGACATTCTGAGTTGTTTTCATGAAACCTGCGCTTCCCCTACAAGAGTTCGACCTACCATTATAGGAAAACGTGTTTTCGTGAAGAAATCATGACAAACTAACACAAAATGAAGATTTCATTATAACTTGACATTCTGAGTTGTTTTCATGAAACCTGCGCTTCCCCTATAAGAGTTCAACCTACCATTATAGGAAAACGTGTTTTCGTGAAGAAATCATGACAAACTAACACAAAATGAAGATTTCATTATAACTTGACATTCTGAGTTGTTTTCATGAAACCTGCGCTTCCCCTACAAGAGTTCGACCTACCATTATAGGAAAACGTGTTTTCGTGAAGAAATCATGACAAACTAACACAAAATGAAGATTTCATTATAACTTGACATTCTGAGTTGTTTTCATGAAACCTGCGCTTCCCCTATAAGAGTTCGACCTACCATTATAGGAAAACGTGTTTTCGTGAAGAAATCATGACAAACTAACACAAAATGAAGATTTCATTATAACTTGACATTCTGAGTTGTTTTCATGAAACCTGCGCTTCCCCTATAAGAGTTCGACCTACCATTATAGGAAAACGTGTTTTCGTGAAGAAATCATGACAAACTAACACAAAATGAAGATTTCATTGTAACTTGACATTCTGAGATGTTTTCATGAAACCTGCGCTTCCCCTATAAGAGTTCGACCTACCATTATAGGAAAACGTGTTTTCGTGAAGAAATCATGACAAACTAACACAAAATGAAGATTTCATTATAACTTGACATTCTGAGTTGTTTTCATGAAACCTGCGCTTCCCCTATAAGAGTTCGACCTACCATTATAGGAAAACGTGTTTTCGTGAAGAAATCATGACAAACTAACACAAAATGATGATTTCATTATAACTTGACATTCTGAGTTGTTTTCATGAAACCTGCGCTTCCCCTATAAGAGTTCGACCTACCATTATAGGAAAACGTGTTTTCGTGAAGAAATCATGACAAACTAACACAAAATGAAGATTTCATTATAACTTGACATTCTGAGTTGTTTTCATGAAACCTGCGCTTCCCCTACAAGAGTTCGACCTACCATTATAGGAAAACGTGTTTTCGTGAAGAAATCATGACAAACTAACACAAAATGAAGATTTCATTATAACTTGACATTCTGAGTTGTTTTCATGAAACCTGCGCTTCCCCTACAAGAGTTCGACCTACCATTATAGGAAAACGTGTTTTCGTGAAGAAATCATGACAAACTAACACAAAATGAAGATTTCATTGTAACTTGACATTCTGAGTTGTTTTCATGAAACCTGCGCTTCCCCTACAAGAGTTCGACCTACCATTATAGGAAAACGTGTTTTCGTGCAGAAATCATGACAAACTAACACAAAATGAAGATTTCATTATAACTTGACATTCTGAGTTGTTTTCATGAAACCTGCGCTTCCCCTACAAGAGTTCGACCTACCATTATAGGAAAACGTGTTTTCGTGAAGAAATCATGACAAACTAACACAAAATGAAGATTTCATTATAACTTGACATTCTGAGTTGTTTTCATGAAACCTGCGCTTCCCCTATAAGAGTTCGACCTACCATTATAGGAAAACGTGTTTTCGTGAAGAAATCATGACAAACTAACACAAAATGAAGATTTCATTATAACTTGACATTCTGAGTTGTTTTCATGAAACCTGCGCTTCCCCTATAAGAGTTCGACCTACCATTATAGGAAAACGTGTTTTCGTGAAGAAATCATGACAAACTAACACAAAATGAAGATTTCATTATAACTTGACATTCTGAGTTGTTTTCATGAAACCTGCGCTTCCCCTATAAGAGTTCGACCTACCATTATAGGAAAACGTGTTTTCGTGAAGAAATCATGACAAACTAACACAAAATGAAGATTTCATTATAACTTGACATTCTGAGTTGTTTTCATGAAACCTGCGCTTCCCCTACAAGAGTTCGACCTACCATTATAGGAAAACGTGTTTTCGTGAAGAAATCATGACAAACTAACACAAAATGAAGATTTCATTGTAACTTGACATTCTGAGTTGTTTTCATGAAACCTGCGCTTCCCCTATAAGAGTTCGACCTACCATTATAGGAAAACGTGTTTTCGAGAAGAAATCATGACAAACTAACACAAAATGAAGATTTCATTATAACTTGACATTCTGAGTTGTTTTCATGAAACCTGCGCTTCCCCTATAAGAGTTCGACCTACCATTATAGGAAAACGTGTTTTCATGAAGAAATCATGACAAACTAACACAAAATGAAGATTTCATTATAACTTGACATTCTGAGTTGTTTTCATGAAACCTGCGCTTCCCCTACAAGAGTTCGACCTACCATTATAGGAAAACGTGTTTTCGTGAAGAAATCATGACAAACTAACACAAAATGATGATTTCATTATAACTTGACATTCTGAGTTGTTTTCATGAAACCTGCGCTTCCCCTACAAGAGTTCGACCTACCATTATAGGAAAACGTGTTTTCGTGAAGAAATCATGACAAACTAACAGAAAATGATGATTTCATTATAACTTGACATTCTGAGTTGTTTTCATGAAACCTGCGCTTCCCCTATAAGAGTTCAACCTACCATTATAGGAAAACGTGTTTTCGTGAAGAAATCATGACAAACTAACACAAAATGAAGATTTCATTGTAACTTGACATTCTGAGTTGTTTTCATGAAAGCTGCGCTTCCCCTATAAGAGTTCAACCTACCATTATAGGAAAACGTGTTTTCGTGAAGAAATCATGACAAACTAACACAAAATGAAGATTTCATTATAACTTGACATTCTGAGTTGTTTTCATGAAACCTGCGCTTCCCCTACAAGAGTTCGACCTACCATTATAGGAAAACGTGTTTTCGTGAAGAAATCATGACAAACTAACACAAAATGAAGATTTCATTATAACTTGACATTCTGAGTTGTTTTCATGAAACCTGCGCTTCCCCTACAAGAGTTCGACCTACCATTATAGGAAAACGTGTTTTCGTGAAGAAATCATGACAAACTAACACAAAATGAAGATTTCATTGTAACTTGACATTCTGAGTTGTTTTCATGAAACCTGCGCTTCCCCTACAAGAGTTCGACCTACCATTATAGGAAAACGTGTTTTCGTGCAGAAATCATGACAAACTAACACAAAATGAAGATTTCATTATAACTTGACATTCTGAGTTGTTTTCATGAAACCTGCGCTTCCCCTACAAGAGTTCGACCTACCATTATAGGAAAATGTGTTTTCGTGAAGAAATCATGACAAACTAACACAAAATGAAGATTTCATTATAACTTGACATTCTGAGTTGTTTTCATGAAACCTGCGCTTCCCCTATAAGAGTTCGACCTACCATTATAGGAAAACGTGTTTTCGTGAAGAAATCATGACAAACTAACACAAAATGAAGATTTCATTATAACTTGACATTCTGAGTTGTTTTCATGAAACCTGCGCTTCCCCTATAAGAGTTCGACCTACCATTATAGGAAAACGTGTTTTCGTGAAGAAATCATGACAAACTAACACAAAATGAAGATTTCATTATAACTTGACATTCTGAGTTGTTTTCATGAAAGCTGCGCTTCCCCTACAAGAGTTCAACCTACCATTATAGGAAAACGTGTTTTCGTGAAGAAATCATGACAAACTAACACAAAATGAAGATTTCATTATAACTTGACATTCTGAGTTGTTTTCATGAAACCTGCGCTTCCCCTACAAGAGTTCGACCTACCATTATAGGAAAACGTGTTTTCGTGAAGAAATCATGACAAACTAACACAAAATGAAGATTTCATTATAACTTGACATTCTGAGTTGTTTTCATGAAACCTGCGCTTCCCCTACAAGAGTTCGACCTACCATTATAGGAAAACGTGTTTTCGTGAAGAAATCATGACAAACTAACACAAAATGAAGATTTCATTGTAACTTGACATTCTGAGTTGTTTTCATGAAACCTGCGCTTCCCCTACAAGAGTTCGACCTACCATTATAGGAAAACGTGTTTTCGTGCAGAAATCATGACAAACTAACACAAAATGAAGATTTCATTATAACTTGACATTCTGAGTTGTTTTCATGAAACCTGCGCTTCCCCTACAAGAGTTCGACCTACCATTATAGGAAAACGTGTTTTCGTGAAGAAATCATGACAAACTAACACAAAATGAAGATTTCATTATAACTTGACATTCTGAGTTGTTTTCATGAAACCTGCGCTTCCCCTATAAGAGTTTGACCTACCATTATAGGAAAACGTGTTTTCGTGAAGAAATCATGACAAACTAACACAAAATGAAGATTTCATTATAACTTGACATTCTGAGTTGTTTTCATGAAACCTGCGCTTCCCCTATAAGAGTTCGACCTACCATTATAGGAAAACGTGTTTTCGTGAAGAAATCATGACAAACTAACACAAAATGAAGATTTCATTATAACTTGACATTCTGAGTTGTTTTCATGAAACCTGCGCTTCCCCTACAAGAGTTCAACCTACCATTATAGGAAAACGTGTTTTCGTGAAGAAATCATGACAAACTAACACAAAATGAAGATTTCATTATAACTTGACATTCTGAGTTGTTTTCATGAAACCTGCGCTTCCCCTACAAGAGTTCGACCTACCATTATAGGAAAACGTGTTTTCGTGAAGAAATCATGACAAACTAACACAAAATGATGATTTCATTATAACTTGACATTCTGAGTTGTTTTCATGAAACCTGCGCTTCCCCTATAAGAGTTCAACCTACCATTATAGGAAAACGTGTTTTCGTGAAGAAATCATGACAAACTAACACAAAATGAAGATTTCATTATAACTTGACATTCTGAGTTGTTTTCATGAAACCTGCGCTTCCCCTACAAGAGTTCGACCTACCATTATAGGAAAACGTGTTTTCGTGAAGAAATCATGACAAACTAACACAAAATGAAGATTTCATTATAACTTGACATTCTGAGTTGTTTTCATGAAACCTGCGCTTCCCCTACAAGAGTTCGACCTACCATTATAGGAAAACGTGTTTTCGTGAAGAAATCATGACAAACTAACACAAAATGAAGATTTCATTGTAACTTGACATTCTGAGTTGTTTTCATGAAACCTGCGCTTCCCCTACAAGAGTTCGACCTACCATTATAGGAAAACGTGTTTTCGTGCAGAAATCATGACAAACTAACACAAAATGAAGATTTCATTATAACTTGACATTCTGAGTTGTTTTCATGAAACCTGCGCTTCCCCTACAAGAGTTCGACCTACCATTATAGGAAAACGTGTTTTCGTGAAGAAATCATGACAAACTAACACAAAATGAAGATTTCATTATAACTTGACATTCTGAGTTGTTTTCATGAAACCTGCGCTTCCCCTATAAGAGTTCGACCTACCATTATAGGAAAACGTGTTTTCGTGAAGAAATCATGACAAACTAACACAAAATGAAGATTTCATTATAACTTGACATTCTGAGTTGTTTTCATGAAACCTGCGCTTCCCCTATAAGAGTTCGACCTACCATTATAGGAAAACGTGTTTTCGTGAAGAAATCATGACAAACTAACACAAAATGAAGATTTCATTATAACTTGACATTCTGAGTTGTTTTCATGAAAGCTGCGCTTCCCCTATAAGAGTTCAACCTACCATTATAGGAAAACGTGTTTTCGTGAAGAAATCATGACAAACTAACACAAAATGAAGATTTCATTATAACTTGACATTCTGAGTTGTTTTCATGAAACCTGCGCTTCCCCTACAAGAGTTCGACCTACCATTATAGGAAAACGTGTTTTCGTGAAGAAATCATGACAAACTAACACAAAATGAAGATTTCATTATAACTTGACATTCTGAGTTGTTTTCATGAAACCTGCGCTTCCCCTACAAGAGTTCGACCTACCATTATAGGAAAACGTGTTTTCGTGAAGAAATCATGACAAACTAACACAAAATGAAGATTTCATTGTAACTTGACATTCTGAGTTGTTTTCATGAAACCTGCGCTTCCCCTACAAGAGTTCGACCTACCATTATAGGAAAACGTGTTTTCGTGCAGAAATCATGACAAACTAACACAAAATGAAGATTTCATTATAACTTGACATTCTGAGTTGTTTTCATGAAACCTGCGCTTCCCCTACAAGAGTTCGACCTACCATTATAGGAAAACGTGTTTTCGTGAAGAAATCATGACAAACTAACACAAAATGAAGATTTCATTATAACTTGACATTCTGAGTTGTTTTCATGAAACCTGCGCTTCCCCTATAAGAGTTCGACCTACCATTATAGGAAAACGTGTTTTCGTGAAGACATCATGACAAACTAACACAAAATGAAGATTTCATTATAACTTGACATTCTGAGTTGTTTTCATGAAACCTGCGCTTCCCCTATAAGAGTTCGACCTACCATTATAGGAAAACGTGTTTTCGTGAAGAAATCATGACAAACTAACACAAAATGAAGATTTCATTATAACTTGACATTCTGAGTTGTTTTCATGAAACCTGCGCTTCCCCTACAAGAGTTCGACCTACCATTATAGGAAAACGTGTTTTCGTGAAGAAATCATGACAAACTAACACAAAATGAAGATTTCATTGTAACTTGACATTCTGAGTTGTTTTCATGAAACCTGCGCTTCCCCTATAAGAGTTCGACCTACCATTATAGGAAAACGTGTTTTCGAGAAGAAATCATGACAAACTAACACAAAATGAAGATTTCATTATAACTTGACATTCTGAGTTGTTTTCATGAAACCTGCGCTTCCCCTATAAGAGTTCGACCTACCATTATAGGAAAACGTGTTTTCATGAAGAAATCATGACAAACTAACACAAAATGAAGATTTCATTATAACTTGACATTCTGAGTTGTTTTCATGAAACCTGCGCTTCCCCTACAAGAGTTCGACCTACCATTATAGGAAAACGTGTTTTCGTGAAGAAATCATGACAAACTAACACAAAATGATGATTTCATTATAACTTGACATTCTGAGTTGTTTTCATGAAACCTGCGCTTCCCCTACAAGAGTTCGACCTACCATTATAGGAAAACGTGTTTTCGTGAAGAAATCATGACAAACTAACACAAAATGATGATTTCATTATAACTTGACATTCTGAGTTGTTTTCATGAAACCTGCGCTTCCCCTATAAGAGTTCAACCTACCATTATAGGAAAACGTGTTTTCGTGAAGAAATCATGACAAACTAACACAAAATGAAGATTTCATTGTAACTTGACATTCTGAGTTGTTTTCATGAAAGCTGCGCTTCCCCTATAAGAGTTCAACCTACCATTATAGGAAAACGTGTTTTCGTGAAGAAATCATGACAAACTAACACAAAATGAAGATTTCATTATAACTTGACATTCTGAGTTGTTTTCATGAAACCTGCGCTTCCCCTACAAGAGTTCGACCTACCATTATAGGAAAACGTGTTTTCGTGAAGAAATCATGACAAACTAACACAAAATGAAGATTTCATTATAACTTGACATTCTGAGTTGTTTTCATGAAACCTGCGCTTCCCCTACAAGAGTTCGACCTACCATTATAGGAAAACGTGTTTTCGTGAAGAAATCATGACAAACTAACACAAAATGAAGATTTCATTGTAACTTGACATTCTGAGTTGTTTTCATGAAACCTGCGCTTCCCCTACAAGAGTTCGACCTACCATTATAGGAAAACGTGTTTTCGTGCAGAAATCATGACAAACTAACACAAAATGAAGATTTCATTATAACTTGACATTCTGAGTTGTTTTCATGAAACCTGCGCTTCCCCTACAAGAGTTCGACCTACCATTATAGGAAAACGTGTTTTCGTGAAGAAATCATGACAAACTAACACAAAATGATGATTTCATTATAACTTGACATTCTGAGTTGTTTTCATGAAACCTGCGCTTCCCCTATAAGAGTTCAACCTACCATTATAGGAAAACGTGTTTTCGTGAAGAAATCATGACAAACTAACACAAAATGAAGATTTCATTATAACTTGACATTCTGAGTTGTTTTCATGAAACCTGCGCTTCCCCTACAAGAGTTCGACCTACCATTATAGGAAAACGTGTTTTCGTGAAGAAATCATGACAAACTAACACAAAATGAAGATTTCATTATAACTTGACATTCTGAGTTGTTTTCATGAAACCTGCGCTTCCCCTACAAGAGTTCGACCTACCATTATAGGAAAACGTGTTTTCGTGAAGAAATCATGACAAACTAACACAAAATGAAGATTTCATTGTAACTTGACATTCTGAGTTGTTTTCATGAAACCTGCGCTTCCCCTACAAGAGTTCGACCTACCATTATAGGAAAACGTGTTTTCGTGCAGAAATCATGACAAACTAACACAAAATGAAGATTTCATTATAACTTGACATTCTGAGTTGTTTTCATGAAACCTGCGCTTCCCCTACAAGAGTTCGACCTACCATTATAGGAAAACGTGTTTTCGTGAAGAAATCATGACAAACTAACACAAAATGAAGATTTCATTATAACTTGACATTCTGAGTTGTTTTCATGAAACCTGCGCTTCCCCTATAAGAGTTCGACCTACCATTATAGGAAAACGTGTTTTCGTGAAGAAATCATGACAAACTAACACAAAATGAAGATTTCATTATAACTTGACATTCTGAGTTGTTTTCATGAAACCTGCGCTTCCCCTATAAGAGTTCGACCTACCATTATAGGAAAACGTGTTTTCGTGAAGAAATCATGACAAACTAACACAAAATGAAGATTTCATTATAACTTGACATTCTGAGTTGTTTTCATGAAAGCTGCGCTTCCCCTATAAGAGTTCAACCTACCATTATAGGAAAACGTGTTTTCGTGAAGAAATCATGACAAACTAACACAAAATGAAGATTTCATTATAACTTGACATTCTGAGTTGTTTTCATGAAACCTGCGCTTCCCCTACAAGAGTTCGACCTACCATTATAGGAAAACGTGTTTTCGTGAAGAAATCATGACAAACTAACACAAAATGAAGATTTCATTATAACTTGACATTCTGAGTTGTTTTCATGAAACCTGCGCTTCCCCTACAAGAGTTCGACCTACCATTATAGGAAAACGTGTTTTCGTGAAGAAATCATGACAAACTAACACAAAATGAAGATTTCATTGTAACTTGACATTCTGAGTTGTTTTCATGAAACCTGCGCTTCCCCTACAAGAGTTCGACCTACCATTATAGGAAAACGTGTTTTCGTGCAGAAATCATGACAAACTAACACAAAATGAAGATTTCATTATAACTTGACATTCTGAGTTGTTTTCATGAAACCTGCGCTTCCCCTACAAGAGTTCGACCTACCATTATAGGAAAACGTGTTTTCGTGAAGAAATCATGACAAACTAACACAAAATGAAGATTTCATTATAACTTGACATTCTGAGTTGTTTTCATGAAACCTGCGCTTCCCCTATAAGAGTTCGACCTACCATTATAGGAAAACGTGTTTTCGTGAAGACATCATGACAAACTAACACAAAATGAAGATTTCATTATAACTTGACATTCTGAGTTGTTTTCATGAAACCTGCGCTTCCCCTATAAGAGTTCGACCTACCATTATAGGAAAACGTGTTTTCGTGAAGAAATCATGACAAACTAACACAAAATGAAGATTTCATTATAACTTGACATTCTGAGTTGTTTTCATGAAACCTGCGCTTCCCCTACAAGAGTTCGACCTACCATTATAGGAAAACGTGTTTTCGTGAAGAAATCATGACAAACTAACACAAAATGAAGATTTCATTGTAACTTGACATTCTGAGTTGTTTTCATGAAACCTGCGCTTCCCCTATAAGAGTTCGACCTACCATTATAGGAAAACGTGTTTTCGAGAAGAAATCATGACAAACTAACACAAAATGAAGATTTCATTATAACTTGACATTCTGAGTTGTTTTCATGAAACCTGCGCTTCCCCTATAAGAGTTCGACCTACCATTATAGGAAAACGTGTTTTCATGAAGAAATCATGACAAACTAACACAAAATGAAGATTTCATTATAACTTGACATTCTGAGTTGTTTTCATGAAACCTGCGCTTCCCCTACAAGAGTTCGACCTACCATTATAGGAAAACGTGTTTTCGTGAAGAAATCATGACAAACTAACACAAAATGATGATTTCATTATAACTTGACATTCTGAGTTGTTTTCATGAAACCTGCGCTTCCCCTACAAGAGTTCGACCTACCATTATAGGAAAACGTGTTTTCGTGAAGAAATCATGACAAACTAACACAAAATGATGATTTCATTATAACTTGACATTCTGAGTTGTTTTCATGAAACCTGCGCTTCCCCTATAAGAGTTCAACCTACCATTATAGGAAAACGTGTTTTCGTGAAGAAATCATGACAAACTAACACAAAATGAAGATTTCATTGTAACTTGACATTCTGAGTTGTTTTCATGAAAGCTGCGCTTCCCCTATAAGAGTTCAACCTACCATTATAGGAAAACGTGTTTTCGTGAAGAAATCATGACAAACTAACACAAAATGAAGATTTCATTATAACTTGACATTCTGAGTTGTTTTCATGAAACCTGCGCTTCCCCTACAAGAGTTCGACCTACCATTATAGGAAAACGTGTTTTCGTGAAGAAATCATGACAAACTAACACAAAATGAAGATTTCATTATAACTTGACATTCTGAGTTGTTTTCATGAAACCTGCGCTTCCCCTACAAGAGTTCGACCTACCATTATAGGAAAACGTGTTTTCGTGAAGAAATCATGACAAACTAACACAAAATGAAGATTTCATTGTAACTTGACATTCTGAGTTGTTTTCATGAAACCTGCGCTTCCCCTACAAGAGTTCGACCTACCATTATAGGAAAACGTGTTTTCGTGCAGAAATCATGACAAACTAACACAAAATGAAGATTTCATTATAACTTGACATTCTGAGTTGTTTTCATGAAACCTGCGCTTCCCCTACAAGAGTTCGACCTACCATTATAGGAAAATGTGTTTTCGTGAAGAAATCATGACAAACTAACACAAAATGAAGATTTCATTATAACTTGACATTCTGAGTTGTTTTCATGAAACCTGCGCTTCCCCTATAAGAGTTCGACCTACCATTATAGGAAAACGTGTTTTCGTGAAGAAATCATGACAAACTAACACAAAATGAAGATTTCATTATAACTTGACATTCTGAGTTGTTTTCATGAAACCTGCGCTTCCCCTATAAGAGTTCGACCTACCATTATAGGAAAACGTGTTTTCGTGAAGAAATCATGACAAACTAACACAAAATGAAGATTTCATTATAACTTGACATTCTGAGTTGTTTTCATGAAAGCTGCGCTTCCCCTACAAGAGTTCAACCTACCATTATAGGAAAACGTGTTTTCGTGAAGAAATCATGACAAACTAACACAAAATGAAGATTTCATTATAACTTGACATTCTGAGTTGTTTTCATGAAACCTGCGCTTCCCCTACAAGAGTTCGACCTACCATTATAGGAAAACGTGTTTTCGTGAAGAAATCATGACAAACTAACACAAAATGAAGATTTCATTATAACTTGACATTCTGAGTTGTTTTCATGAAACCTGCGCTTCCCCTACAAGAGTTCGACCTACCATTATAGGAAAACGTGTTTTCGTGAAGAAATCATGACAAACTAACACAAAATGAAGATTTCATTGTAACTTGACATTCTGAGTTGTTTTCATGAAACCTGCGCTTCCCCTACAAGAGTTCGACCTACCATTATAGGAAAACGTGTTTTCGTGCAGAAATCATGACAAACTAACACAAAATGAAGATTTCATTATAACTTGACATTCTGAGTTGTTTTCATGAAACCTGCGCTTCCCCTACAAGAGTTCGACCTACCATTATAGGAAAACGTGTTTTCGTGAAGAAATCATGACAAACTAACACAAAATGAAGATTTCATTATAACTTGACATTCTGAGTTGTTTTCATGAAACCTGCGCTTCCCCTATAAGAGTTTGACCTACCATTATAGGAAAACGTGTTTTCGTGAAGAAATCATGACAAACTAACACAAAATGAAGATTTCATTATAACTTGACATTCTGAGTTGTTTTCATGAAACCTGCGCTTCCCCTATAAGAGTTCGACCTACCATTATAGGAAAACGTGTTTTCGTGAAGAAATCATGACAAACTAACACAAAATGAAGATTTCATTATAACTTGACATTCTGAGTTGTTTTCATGAAACCTGCGCTTCCCCTACAAGAGTTCAACCTACCATTATAGGAAAACGTGTTTTCGTGAAGAAATCATGACAAACTAACACAAAATGAAGATTTCATTATAACTTGACATTCTGAGTTGTTTTCATGAAACCTGCGCTTCCCCTACAAGAGTTCGACCTACCATTATAGGAAAACGTGTTTTCGTGAAGAAATCATGACAAACTAACACAAAATGATGATTTCATTATAACTTGACATTCTGAGTTGTTTTCATGAAACCTGCGCTTCCCCTATAAGAGTTCAACCTACCATTATAGGAAAACGTGTTTTCGTGAAGAAATCATGACAAACTAACACAAAATGAAGATTTCATTATAACTTGACATTCTGAGTTGTTTTCATGAAACCTGCGCTTCCCCTACAAGAGTTCGACCTACCATTATAGGAAAACGTGTTTTCGTGAAGAAATCATGACAAACTAACACAAAATGAAGATTTCATTATAACTTGACATTCTGAGTTGTTTTCATGAAACCTGCGCTTCCCCTACAAGAGTTCGACCTACCATTATAGGAAAACGTGTTTTCGTGAAGAAATCATGACAAACTAACACAAAATGAAGATTTCATTGTAACTTGACATTCTGAGTTGTTTTCATGAAACCTGCGCTTCCCCTACAAGAGTTCGACCTACCATTATAGGAAAACGTGTTTTCGTGCAGAAATCATGACAAACTAACACAAAATGAAGATTTCATTATAACTTGACATTCTGAGTTGTTTTCATGAAACCTGCGCTTCCCCTACAAGAGTTCGACCTACCATTATAGGAAAACGTGTTTTCGTGAAGAAATCATGACAAACTAACACAAAATGAAGATTTCATTATAACTTGACATTCTGAGTTGTTTTCATGAAACCTGCGCTTCCCCTATAAGAGTTCGACCTACCATTATAGGAAAACGTGTTTTCGTGAAGAAATCATGACAAACTAACACAAAATGAAGATTTCATTATAACTTGACATTCTGAGTTGTTTTCATGAAACCTGCGCTTCCCCTATAAGAGTTCGACCTACCATTATAGGAAAACGTGTTTTCGTGAAGAAATCATGACAAACTAACACAAAATGAAGATTTCATTATAACTTGACATTCTGAGTTGTTTTCATGAAAGCTGCGCTTCCCCTATAAGAGTTCAACCTACCATTATAGGAAAACGTGTTTTCGTGAAGAAATCATGACAAACTAACACAAAATGAAGATTTCATTATAACTTGACATTCTGAGTTGTTTTCATGAAACCTGCGCTTCCCCTACAAGAGTTCGACCTACCATTATAGGAAAACGTGTTTTCGTGAAGAAATCATGACAAACTAACACAAAATGAAGATTTCATTATAACTTGACATTCTGAGTTGTTTTCATGAAACCTGCGCTTCCCCTACAAGAGTTCGACCTACCATTATAGGAAAACGTGTTTTCGTGAAGAAATCATGACAAACTAACACAAAATGAAGATTTCATTGTAACTTGACATTCTGAGTTGTTTTCATGAAACCTGCGCTTCCCCTACAAGAGTTCGACCTACCATTATAGGAAAACGTGTTTTCGTGCAGAAATCATGACAAACTAACACAAAATGAAGATTTCATTATAACTTGACATTCTGAGTTGTTTTCATGAAACCTGCGCTTCCCCTACAAGAGTTCGACCTACCATTATAGGAAAACGTGTTTTCGTGAAGAAATCATGACAAACTAACACAAAATGAAGATTTCATTATAACTTGACATTCTGAGTTGTTTTCATGAAACCTGCGCTTCCCCTATAAGAGTTCGACCTACCATTATAGGAAAACGTGTTTTCGTGAAGACATCATGACAAACTAACACAAAATGAAGATTTCATTATAACTTGACATTCTGAGTTGTTTTCATGAAACCTGCGCTTCCCCTATAAGAGTTCGACCTACCATTATAGGAAAACGTGTTTTCGTGAAGAAATCATGACAAACTAACACAAAATGAAGATTTCATTATAACTTGACATTCTGAGTTGTTTTCATGAAACCTGCGCTTCCCCTATAAGAGTTCGACCTACCATTATAGGAAAACGTGTTTTCGTGAAGAAATCATGACAAACTAACACAAAATGAAGATTTCATTATAACTTGACATTCTGAGTTGTTTTCATGAAACCTGCGCTTCCCCTACAAGAGTTCGACCTACCATTATAGGAAAACGTGTTTTCGTGAAGAAATCATGACAAACTAACACAAAATGAAGATTTCATTGTAACTTGACATTCTGAGTTGTTTTCATGAAACCTGCGCTTCCCCTATAAGAGTTCGACCTACCATTATAGGAAAACGTGTTTTCGAGAAGAAATCATGACAAACTAACACAAAATGAAGATTTCATTATAACTTGACATTCTGAGTTGTTTTCATGAAACCTGCGCTTCCCCTATAAGAGTTCGACCTACCATTATAGGAAAACGTGTTTTCATGAAGAAATCATGACAAACTAACACAAAATGAAGATTTCATTATAACTTGACATTCTGAGTTGTTTTCATGAAACCTGCGCTTCCCCTACAAGAGTTCGACCTACCATTATAGGAAAACGTGTTTTCGTGAAGAAATCATGACAAACTAACACAAAATGATGATTTCATTATAACTTGACATTCTGAGTTGTTTTCATGAAACCTGCGCTTCCCCTACAAGAGTTCGACCTACCATTATAGGAAAACGTGTTTTCGTGAAGAAATCATGACAAACTAACACAAAATGATGATTTCATTATAACTTGACATTCTGAGTTGTTTTCATGAAACCTGCGCTTCCCCTATAAGAGTTCAACCTACCATTATAGGAAAACGTGTTTTCGTGAAGAAATCATGACAAACTAACACAAAATGAAGATTTCATTGTAACTTGACATTCTGAGTTGTTTTCATGAAAGCTGCGCTTCCCCTATAAGAGTTCAACCTACCATTATAGGAAAACGTGTTTTCGTGAAGAAATCATGACAAACTAACACAAAATGAAGATTTCATTATAACTTGACATTCTGAGTTGTTTTCATGAAACCTGCGCTTCCCCTACAAGAGTTCGACCTACCATTATAGGAAAACGTGTTTTCGTGAAGAGATCATGACAAACTAACACAAAATGAAGATTTCATTATAACTTGACATTCTGAGTTGTTTTCATGAAACCTGCGCTTCCCCTACAAGAGTTCGACCTACCATTATAGGAAAACGTGTTTTCGTGAAGAAATCATGACAAACTAACACAAAATGAAGATTTCATTGTAACTTGACATTCTGAGTTGTTTTCATGAAACCTGCGCTTCCCCTACAAGAGTTCGACCTACCATTATAGGAAAACGTGTTTTCGTGCAGAAATCATGACAAACTAACACAAAATGAAGATTTCATTATAACTTGACATTCTGAGTTGTTTTCATGAAACCTGCGCTTCCCCTACAAGAGTTCGACCTACCATTATAGGAAAACGTGTTTTCGTGAAGAAATCATGACAAACTAACACAAAATGAAGATTTCATTATAACTTGACATTCTGAGTTGTTTTCATGAAACCTGCGCTTCCCCTATAAGAGTTCGACCTACCATTATAGGAAAACGTGTTTTCGTGAAGAAATCATGACAAACTAACACAAAATGAAGATTTCATTATAACTTGACATTCTGAGTTGTTTTCATGAAACCTGCGCTTCCCCTATAAGAGTTCGACCTACCATTATAGGAAAACGTGTTTTCGTGAAGAAATCATGACAAACTAACACAAAATGAAGATTTCATTATAACTTGACATTCTGAGTTGTTTTCATGAAAGCTGCGCTTCCCCTATAAGAGTTCAACCTACCATTATAGGAAAACGTGTTTTCGTGAAGAAATCATGACAAACTAACACAAAATGAAGATTTCATTATAACTTGACATTCTGAGTTGTTTTCATGAAACCTGCGCTTCCCCTACAAGAGTTCGACCTACCATTATAGGAAAACGTGTTTTCGTGAAGAAATCATGACAAACTAACACAAAATGAAGATTTCATTATAACTTGACATTCTGAGTTGTTTTCATGAAACCTGCGCTTCCCCTACAAGAGTTCGACCTACCATTATAGGAAAACGTGTTTTCGTGAAGAAATCATGACAAACTAACACAAAATGAAGATTTCATTGTAACTTGACATTCTGAGTTGTTTTCATGAAACCTGCGCTTCCCCTACAAGAGTTCGACCTACCATTATAGGAAAACGTGTTTTCGTGCAGAAATCATGACAAACTAACACAAAATGAAGATTTCATTATAACTTGACATTCTGAGTTGTTTTCATGAAACCTGCGCTTCCCCTACAAGAGTTCGACCTACCATTATAGGAAAACGTGTTTTCGTGAAGAAATCATGACAAACTAACACAAAATGAAGATTTCATTATAACTTGACATTCTGAGTTGTTTTCATGAAACCTGCGCTTCCCCTATAAGAGTTCGACCTACCATTATAGGAAAACGTGTTTTCGTGAAGAAATCATGACAAACTAACACAAAATGAAGATTTCATTATAACTTGACATTCTGAGTTGTTTTCATGAAACCTGCGCTTCCCCTATAAGAGTTCGACCTACCATTATAGGAAAACGTGTTTTCGTGAAGAAATCATGACAAACTAACACAAAATGAAGATTTCATTATAACTTGACATTCTGAGTTGTTTTCATGAAACCTGCGCTTCCCCTACAAGAGTTCAACCTACCATTATAGGAAAACGTGTTTTCGTGAAGAAATCATGACAAACTAACACAAAATGAAGATTTCATTATAACTTGACATTCTGAGTTGTTTTCATGAAACCTGCGCTTCCCCTACAAGAGTTCGACCTACCATTATAGGAAAACGTGTTTTCGTGAAGAAATCATGACAAACTAACACAAAATGAAGATTTCATTGTAACTTGACATTCTGAGTTGTTTTCATGAAACCTGCGCTTCCCCTATAAGAGTTCGACCTACCATTATAGGAAAACGTGTTTTCGAGAAGAAATCATGACAAACTAACACAAAATGAAGATTTCATTATAACTTGACATTCTGAGTTGTTTTCATGAAACCTGCGCTTCCCCTATAAGAGTTCGACCTACCATTATAGGAAAACGTGTTTTCATGAAGAAATCATGACAAACTAACACAAAATGAAGATTTCATTATAACTTGACATTCTGAGTTGTTTTCATGAAACCTGCGCTTCCCCTACAAGAGTTCGACCTACCATTATAGGAAAACGTGTTTTCGTGAAGAAATCATGACAAACTAACACAAAATGATGATTTCATTATAACTTGACATTCTGAGTTGTTTTCATGAAACCTGCGCTTCCCCTACAAGAGTTCGACCTACCATTATAGGAAAACGTGTTTTCGTGAAGAAATCATGACAAACTAACACAAAATGATGATTTCATTATAACTTGACATTCTGAGTTGTTTTCATGAAACCTGCGCTTCCCCTATAAGAGTTCAACCTACCATTATAGGAAAACGTGTTTTCGTGAAGAAATCATGACAAACTAACACAAAATGAAGATTTCATTGTAACTTGACATTCTGAGTTGTTTTCATGAAAGCTGCGCTTCCCCTATAAGAGTTCAACCTACCATTATAGGAAAACGTGTTTTCGTGAAGAAATCATGACAAACTAACACAAAATGAAGATTTCATTATAACTTGACATTCTGAGTTGTTTTCATGAAACCTGCGCTTCCCCTACAAGAGTTCGACCTACCATTATAGGAAAACGTGTTTTCGTGAAGAAATCATGACAAACTAACACAAAATGAAGATTTCATTGTAACTTGACATTCTGAGTTGTTTTCATGAAACCTGCGCTTCCCCTACAAGAGTTCGACCTACCATTATAGGAAAACGTGTTTTCGTGCAGAAATCATGACAAACTAACACAAAATGAAGATTTCATTATAACTTGACATTCTGAGTTGTTTTCATGAAACCTGCGCTTCCCCTACAAGAGTTCGACCTACCATTATAGGAAAACGTGTTTTCGTGAAGAAATCATGACAAACTAACACAAAATGAAGATTTCATTATAACTTGACATTCTGAGTTGTTTTCATGAAACCTGCGCTTCCCCTATAAGAGTTCGACCTACCATTATAGGAAAACGTGTTTTCGTGAAGAAATCATGACAAACTAACACAAAATGAAGATTTCATTATAACTTGACATTCTGAGTTGTTTTCATGAAACCTGCGCTTCCCCTATAAGAGTTCGACCTACCATTATAGGAAAACGTGTTTTCGTGAAGAAATCATGACAAACTAACACAAAATGAAGATTTCATTATAACTTGACATTCTGAGTTGTTTTCATGAAAGCTGCGCTTCCCCTATAAGAGTTCAACCTACCATTATAGGAAAACGTGTTTTCGTGAAGAAATCATGACAAACTAACACAAAATGAAGATTTCATTATAACTTGACATTCTGAGTTGTTTTCATGAAACCTGCGCTTCCCCTACAAGAGTTCGACCTACCATTATAGGAAAACGTGTTTTCGTGAAGAAATCATGACAAACTAACACAAAATGAAGATTTCATTATAACTTGACATTCTGAGTTGTTTTCATGAAACCTGCGCTTCCCCTACAAGAGTTCGACCTACCATTATAGGAAAACGTGTTTTCGTGAAGAAATCATGACAAACTAACACAAAATGAAGATTTCATTGTAACTTGACATTCTGAGTTGTTTTCATGAAACCTGCGCTTCCCCTACAAGAGTTCGACCTACCATTATAGGAAAACGTGTTTTCGTGCAGAAATCATGACAAACTAACACAAAATGAAGATTTCATTATAACTTGACATTCTGAGTTGTTTTCATGAAACCTGCGCTTCCCCTACAAGAGTTCGACCTACCATTATAGGAAAACGTGTTTTCGTGAAGAAATCATGACAAACTAACACAAAATGAAGATTTCATTATAACTTGACATTCTGAGTTGTTTTCATGAAACCTGCGCTTCCCCTATAAGAGTTCGACCTACCATTATAGGAAAACGTGTTTTCGTGAAGAAATCATGACAAACTAACACAAAATGAAGATTTCATTATAACTTGACATTCTGAGTTGTTTTCATGAAACCTGCGCTTCCCCTATAAGAGTTCGACCTACCATTATAGGAAAACGTGTTTTCGTGAAGAAATCATGACAAACTAACACAAAATGAAGATTTCATTATAACTTGACATTCTGAGTTGTTTTCATGAAACCTGCGCTTCCCCTACAAGAGTTCAACCTACCATTATAGGAAAACGTGTTTTCGTGAAGAAATCATGACAAACTAACACAAAATGAAGATTTCATTATAACTTGACATTCTGAGTTGTTTTCATGAAACCTGCGCTTCCCCTACAAGAGTTCGACCTACCATTATAGGAAAACGTGTTTTCGTGAAGAAATCATGACAAACTAACACAAAATGATGATTTCATTATAACTTGACATTCTGAGTTGTTTTCATGAAACCTGCGCTTCCCCTATAAGAGTTCAACCTACCATTATAGGAAAACGTGTTTTCGTGAAGAAATCATGACAAACTAACACAAAATGAAGATTTCATTATAACTTGACATTCTGAGTTGTTTTCATGAAACCTGCGCTTCCCCTACAAGAGTTCGACCTACCATTATAGGAAAACGTGTTTTCGTGAAGAAATCATGACAAACTAACACAAAATGAAGATTTCATTATAACTTGACATTCTGAGTTGTTTTCATGAAACCTGCGCTTCCCCTACAAGAGTTCGACCTACCATTATAGGAAAACGTGTTTTCGTGAAGAAATCATGACAAACTAACACAAAATGAAGATTTCATTGTGACTTGACATTCTGAGTTGTTTTCATGAAACCTGCGCTTCCCCTACAAGAGTTCGACCTACCATTATAGGAAAACGTGTTTTCGTGCAGAAATCATGACAAACTAACACAAAATGAAGATTTCATTATGACTTGACATTCTGAGTTGTTTTCATGAAACCTGCGCTTCCCCTACAAGAGTTCGACCTACCATTATAGGAAAACGTGTTTTCGTGAAGAAATCATGACAAACTAACACAAAATGAAGATTTCATTATAACTTGACATTCTGAGTTGTTTTCATGAAACCTGCGCTTCCCCTATAAGAGTTCGACCTACCATTATAGGAAAACGTGTTTTCGTGAAGAAATCATGACAAACTAACACAAAATGAAGATTTCATTATAACTTGACATTCTGAGTTGTTTTCATGAAACCTGCGCTTCCCCTATAAGAGTTCGACCTACCATTATAGGAAAACGTGTTTTCGTGCAGAAATCATGACAAACTAACACAAAATGAAGATTTCATTATAACTTGACATTCTGAGTTGTTTTCATGAAACCTGCGCTTCCCCTATAAGAGTTCGACCTACCATTATAGGAAAACGTGTTTTCGTGAAGAAATCATGACAAACTAACACAAAATGAAGATTTCATTATAACTTGACATTCTGAGTTGTTTTCATGAAACCTGCGCTTCCCCTACAAGAGTTCGACCTACCATTATAGGAAAACGTGTTTTCGTGAAGAAATCATGACAAACTAACACAAAATGAAGATTTCATTGTAACTTGACATTCTGAGTTGTTTTCATGAAACCTGCGCTTCCCCTATAAGAGTTCGACCTACCATTATAGGAAAACGTGTTTTCGAGAAGAAATCATGACAAACTAACACAAAATGAAGATTTCATTGTAACTTGACATTCTGAGTTGTTTTCATGAAACCTGCGCTTCCCCTATAAGAGTTCGACCTACCATTATAGGAAAACGTGTTTTCGTGAAGAAATCATGACAAACTAACACAAAATGAAGATTTCATTATAACTTGACATTCTGAGTTGTTTTCATGAAACCTGCGCTTCCCCTATAAGAGTTCGACCTACCATTATAGGAAAACGTGTTTTCGTGAAGAAATCATGACAAACTAACACAAAATGAAGATTTCATTATAACTTGACATTCTGAGTTGTTTTCATGAAACCTGCGCTTCCCCTACAAGAGTTCGACCAACCATTATAGGAAAACGTGTTTTCGTGAAGAAATCATGACAAACTAACACAAAATGATGATTTCATTATAACTTGACATTCTGAGTTGTTTTCATGAAACCTGCGCTTCCCCTACAAGAGTTCGACCTACCATTATAGGAAAACGTGTTTTCGTGAAGAAATCATGACAAACTAACACAAAATGATGATTTCATTATAACTTGACATTCTGAGTTGTTTTCATGAAACCTGCGCTTCCCCTATAAGAGTTCAACCTACCATTATAGGAAAACGTGTTTTCGTGAAGAAATCATGACAAACTAACACAAAATGAAGATTTCATTGTAACTTGACATTCTGAGTTGTTTTCATGAAAGCTGCGCTTCCCCTATAAGAGTTCAACCTACCATTATAGGAAAACGTGTTTTCGTGAAGAAATCATGACAAACTAACACAAAATGAAGATTTCATTATAACTTGACATTCTGAGTTGTTTTCATGAAACCTGCGCTTCCCCTACAAGAGTTCGACCTACCATTATAGGAAAACGTGTTTTCGTGAAGAAATCATGACAAACTAACACAAAATGAAGATTTCATTATAACTTGACATTCTGAGTTGTTTTCATGAAACCTGCGCTTCCCCTACAAGAGTTCGACCTACCATTATAGGAAAACGTGTTTTCGTGAAGAAATCATGACAAACTAACACAAAATGAAGATTTCATTATAACTTGACATTCTGAGTTGTTTTCATGAAACCTGCGCTTCCCCTACAAGAGTTCGACCTACCATTATAGGAAAACGTGTTTTCGTGAAGAAATCATGACAAACTAACACAAAATGAAGATTTCATTATAACTTGACATTCTGAGTTGTTTTCATGAAACCTGCGCTTCCCCTACAAGAGTTCGACCTACCATTATAGGAAAACGTGTTTTCGTGAAGAAATCATGACAAACTAACACAAAATGAAGATTTCATTATAACTTGACATTCTGAGTTGTTTTCATGAAACCTGCGCTTCCCCTATAAGAGTTCGACCTACCATTATAGGAAAACGTGTTTTCGTGAAGAAATCATGACAAACTAACACAAAATGAAGATTTCATTATAACTTGACATTCTGAGTTGTTTTCATGAAACCTGCGCTTCCCCTACAAGAGTTCGACCTACCATTATAGGAAAACGTGTTTTCGTGAAGAAATCATGACAAACTAACACAAAATGAAGATTTCATTGTAACTTGACATTCTGAGTTGTTTTCATGAAACCTGCGCTTCCCCTATAAGAGTTCGACCTACCATTATAGGAAAACGTGTTTTCGAGAAGAAATCATGACAAACTAACACAAAATGAAGATTTCATTATAACTTGACATTCTGAGTTGTTTTCATGAAACCTGCGCTTCCCCTATAAGAGTTCGACCTACCATTATAGGAAAACGTGTTTTCGTGAAGAAATCATGACAAACTAACACAAAATGAAGATTTCATTATAACTTGACATTCTGAGTTGTTTTCATGAAACCTGCGCTTCCCCTATAAGAGTTCCACCTACCATTATAGGAAAACGTGTTTTCGTGAAGAAATCATGACAAACTAACACAAAATGAAGATTTCATTATAACTTGACATTCTGAGTTGTTTTCATGAAACCTGCGCTTCCCCTACAAGAGTTCGACCTACCATTATAGGAAAACGTGTTTTCGTGAAGAAATCATGACAAACTAACACAAAATGATGATTTCATTATAACTTGACATTCTGAGTTGTTTTCATGAAACCTGCGCTTCCCCTACAAGAGTTCGACCTACCATTATAGGAAAACGTGTTTTCGTGAAGAAATCATGACAAACTAACACAAAATGATGATTTCATTATAACTTGACATTCTGAGTTGTTTTCATGAAACCTGCGCTTCCCCTACAAGAGTTCGACCTACCATTATAGGAAAACGTGTTTTCGTGAAGAAATCATGACAAACTAACACAAAATGAAGATTTCATTGTAACTTGACATTCTGAGTTGTTTTCATGAAAGCTGCGCTTCCCCTATAAGAGTTCGACCTACCATTATAGGAAAACGTGTTTTCGTGAAGAAATCATGACAAACTAACACAAAATGAAGATTTCATTATAACTTGACATTCTGAGTTGTTTTCATGAAACCTGCGCTTCCCCTACAAGAGTTCGACCTACCATTATAGGAAAACGTGTTTTCGTGAAGAAATCATGACAAACTAACACAAAATGAAGATTTCATTATAACTTGACATTCTGAGTTGTTTTCATGAAACCTGCGCTTCCCCTACAAGAGTTCGACCTACCATTATAGGAAAACGTGTTTTCGTGAAGAAATCATGACAAACTAACACAAAATGAAGATTTCATTGTAACTTGACATTCTGAGTTGTTTTCATGAAACCTGCGCTTCCCCTACAAGAGTTCGACCTACCATTATAGGAAAACGTGTTTTCGTGCAGAAATCATGACAAACTAACACAAAATGAAGATTTCATTATAACTTGACATTCTGAGTTGTTTTCATGAAACCTGCGCTTCCCCTACAAGAGTTCAACCTACCATTATAGGAAAACGTGTTTTCGTGAAGAAATCATGACAAACTAACACAAAATGAAGATTTCATTGTAACTTGACATTCTGAGTTGTTTTCATGAAAGCTGCGCTTCCCCTATAAGAGTTCAACCTACCATTATAGGAAAACGTGTTTTCGTGAAGAAATCATGACAAACTAACACAAAATGAAGATTTCATTATAACTTGACATTCTGAGTTGTTTTCATGAAACCTGCGCTTCCCCTACAAGAGTTCGACCTACCATTATAGGAAAACGTGTTTTCGTGAAGAAATCATGACAAACTAACACAAAATGAAGATTTCATTATAACTTGACATTCTGAGTTGTTTTCATGAAACCTGCGCTTCCCCTACAAGAGTTCGACCTACCATTATAGGAAAACGTGTTTTCGTGAAGAAATCATGACAAACTAACACAAAATGAAGATTTCATTGTAACTTGACATTCTGAGTTGTTTTCATGAAACCTGCGCTTCCCCTACAAGAGTTCGACCTACCATTATAGGAAAACGTGTTTTCGTGCAGAAATCATGACAAACTAACACAAAATGAAGATTTCATTATAACTTGACATTCTGAGTTGTTTTCATGAAACCTGCGCTTCCCCTATAAGAGTTCAACCTACCATTATAGGAAAACGTGTTTTCGTGAAGAAATCATGACAAACTAACACAAAATGAAGATTTCATTGTAACTTGACATTCTGAGTTGTTTTCATGAAAGCTGCGCTTCCCCTATAAGAGTTCAACCTACCATTATAGGAAAACGTGTTTTCGTGAAGAAATCATGACAAACTAACACAAAATGAAGATTTCATTGTAACTTGACATTCTGAGTTGTTTTAAGAGTTCGACCTACCATTATAGGAAAACGTGTTTTCGTGAAGAAATCATGACAAACTAACACAAAATGAAGATTTCATTATAACTTGACATTCTGAGTTGTTTTCATGAAACCTGCGCTTCCCCTATAAGAGTTCGACCTACCATTATAGGAAAACGTGTTTTCGTGAAGAAATCATGACAAACTAACACAAAATGAAGATTTCATTATAACTTGACATTCTGAGTTGTTTTCATGAAACCTGCGCTTCCCCTATAAGAGTTCAACCTACCATTATAGGAAAACGTGTTTTCGTGAAGAAATCATGACAAACTAACACAAAATGAAGATTTCATTATAACTTGACATTCTGAGTTGTTTTCATGAAACCTGCGCTTCCCCTACAAGAGTTCGACCTACCATTATAGGAAAACGTGTTTTCGTGAAGAAATCATGACAAACTAACACAAAATGATGATTTCATTATAACTTGACATTCTGAGTTGTTTTCATGAAACCTGCGCTTCCCCTATAAGAGTTCAACCTACCATTATAGGAAAACGTGTTTTCGTGAAGAAATCATGACAATCTAAGACAAAATGAAGATTTCATTATAACTTGACATTCTGAGTTGTTTTCATGAAACCTGCGCTTCCCCTACAAGAGTTCGACCTACCATTATAGGAAAACGTGTTTTCGTGAAGAAATCATGACAAACTAACACAAAATGAAGATTTCATTATAACTTGACATTCTGAGTTGTTTTCATGAAACCTGCGCTTCCCCTATAAGAGTTCGACCTACCATTATAGGAAAATGTGTTTTCGTGAACAAATCATGACAAACTAACACAAAATGAAGATTTCATTATAACTTGACATTCTGAGTGGTTTTCATGAAACCTGCGCTTCCCCTACAAGAGTTCGACCTACCATTATAGGAAAACGTGTTTTCGTGAAGAAATCATGACAAACTAACACAAAATGATGATTTCATTATAACTTGACATTCTGAGTTGTTTTCATGAAACCTGCGCTTCCCCTATAAGAGTTCAACCTACCATTATAGGAAAACGTGTTTTCGTGAAGAAATCATGACAAACTAACACAAAATGAAGATTTCATTGTAACTTGACATTCTGAGTTGTTTTCATGAAAGCTGCGCTTCCCCTATAAGAGTTCAACCTACCATTATAGGAAAACGTGTTTTCGTGAAGAAATCATGACAAACTAACACAAAATGAAGATTTCATTATAACTTGACATTCTGAGTTGTTTTCATGAAACCTGCGCTTCCCCTACAAGAGTTCGACCTACCATTATAGGAAAACGTGTTTTCGTGAAGAAATCATGACAAACTAACACAAAATGAAGATTTCATTATAACTTGACATTCTGAGTTGTTTTCATGAAACCTGCGCTTCCCCTACAAGAGTTCGACCTACCATTATAGGAAAACGTGTTTTCGTGAAGAAATCATGACAAACTAACACAAAATGAAGATTTCATTATAACTTGACATTCTGAGTTGTTTTCATGAAACCTGCGCTTCCCCTACAAGAGTTCGACCTACCATTATAGGAAAACGTGTTTTCGTGAAGAAATCATGACAAACTAACACAAAATGAAGATTTCATTATAACTTGACATTCTGAGTTGTTTTCATGAAACCTGCGCTTCCCCTATAAGAGTTCGACCTACCATTATAGGAAAACGTGTTTTCGTGAAGAAATCATGACAAACTAACACAAAATGAAGATTTCATTATAACTTGACATTCTGAGTTGTTTTCATGAAACCTGCGCTTCCCCTACAAGAGTTCGACCTACCATTATAGGAAAACGTGTTTTCGTGAAGAAATCATGACAAACTAACACAAAATGAAGATTTCATTGTAACTTGACATTCTGAGTTGTTTTCATGAAACCTGCGCTTCCCCTATAAGAGTTCAACCTACCATTATAGGAAAACGTGTTTTCGTGAAGAAATCATGACAAACTAACACAAAATGAAGATTTCATTATAACTTGACATTCTGAGTTGTTTTCATGAAACCTGCGCTTCCCCTACAAGAGTTCGACCTACCATTATAGGAAAACATGTTTTCGTGAAGAAATCATGACAAACTAACACAAAATGAAGATTTCATTATAACTTGACATTCTGAGTTGTTTTCATGAAACCTGCGCTTCCCCTATAAGAGTTCGACCTACCATTATAGGAAAACGTGTTTTCGTGAAGAAATCATGACAAACTAACACAAAATGAAGATTTCATTATAACTTGACATTCTGAGTTGTTTTCATGAAACCTGCGCTTCCCCTACAAGAGTTCGACCTACCATTATAGGAAAACGTGTTTTCGTGAAGAAATCATGACAAACTAACACAAAATGAAGATTTCATTGTAACTTGACATTCTGAGTTGTTTTCATGAAACCTGCGCTTCCCCTATAAGAGTTCGACCTACCATTATAGGAAAACGTGTTTTCGAGAAGAAATCATGACAAACTAACACAAAATGAAGATTTCATTATAACTTGACATTCTGAGTTGTTTTCATGAAACCTGCGCTTCCCCTATAAGAGTTCGACCTACCATTATAGGAAAACGTGTTTTCGTGAAGAAATCATGACAAACTAACACAAAATGAAGATTTCATTATAACTTGACATTCTGAGTTGTTTTCATGAAACCTGCGCTTCCCCTATAAGAGTTCCACCTACCATTATAGGAAAACGTGTTTTCGTGAAGAAATCATGACAAACTAACACAAAATGAAGATTTCATTATAACTTGACATTCTGAGTTGTTTTCATGAAACCTGCGCTTCCCCTACAAGAGTTCGACCTACCATTATAGGAAAACGTGTTTTCGTGAAGAAATCATGACAAACTAACACAAAATGATGATTTCATTATAACTTGACATTCTGAGTTGTTTTCATGAAACCTGCGCTTCCCCTACAAGAGTTCGACCTACCATTATAGGAAAACGTGTTTTCGTGAAGAAATCATGACAAACTAACACAAAATGATGATTTCATTATAACTTGACATTCTGAGTTGTTTTCATGAAACCTGCGCTTCCCCTACAAGAGTTCGACCTACCATTATAGGAAAACGTGTTTTCGTGAAGAAATCATGACAAACTAACACAAAATGAAGATTTCATTGTAACTTGACATTCTGAGTTGTTTTCATGAAAGCTGCGCTTCCCCTATAAGAGTTCAACCTACCATTATAGGAAAACGTGTTTTCGTGAAGAAATCATGACAAACTAACACAAAATGAAGATTTCATTATAACTTGACATTCTGAGTTGTTTTCATGAAACCTGCGCTTCCCCTACAAGAGTTCGACCTACCATTATAGGAAAACGTGTTTTCGTGAAGAAATCATGACAAACTAACACAAAATGAAGATTTCATTATAACTTGACATTCTGAGTTGTTTTCATGAAACCTGCGCTTCCCCTACAAGAGTTCGACCTACCATTATAGGAAAACGTGTTTTCGTGAAGAAATCATGACAAACTAACACAAAATGAAGATTTCATTGTAACTTGACATTCTGAGTTGTTTTCATGAAACCTGCGCTTCCCCTACAAGAGTTCGACCTACCATTATAGGAAAACGTGTTTTCGTGCAGAAATCATGACAAACTAACACAAAATGAAGATTTCATTATAACTTGACATTCTGAGTTGTTTTCATGAAACCTGCGCTTCCCCTACAAGAGTTCAACCTACCATTATAGGAAAACGTGTTTTCGTGAAGAAATCATGACAAACTAACACAAAATGAAGATTTCATTGTAACTTGACATTCTGAGTTGTTTTCATGAAAGCTGCGCTTCCCCTATAAGAGTTCAACCTACCATTATAGGAAAACGTGTTTTCGTGAAGAAATCATGACAAACTAACACAAAATGAAGATTTCATTATAACTTGACATTCTGAGTTGTTTTCATGAAACCTGCGCTTCCCCTATAAGAGTTCGACCTACCATTATAGGAAAACGTGTTTTCGTGAAGAAATCATGACAAACTAACACAAAATGAAGATTTCATTATAACTTGACATTCTGAGTTGTTTTCATGAAACCTGCGCTTCCCCTACAAGAGTTCGACCTACCATTATAGGAAAACGTGTTTTCGTGAAGAAATCATGACAAACTAACACAAAATGAAGATTTCATTGTAACTTGACATTCTGAGTTGTTTTCATGAAACCTGCGCTTCCCCTACAAGAGTTCGACCTACCATTATAGGAAAACGTGTTTTCGTGCAGAAATCATGACAAACTAACACAAAATGAAGATTTCATTATAACTTGACATTCTGAGTTGTTTTCATGAAACCTGCGCTTCCCCTATAAGAGTTCAACCTACCATTATAGGAAAACGTGTTTTCGTGAAGAAATCATGACAAACTAACACAAAATGAAGATTTCATTGTAACTTGACATTCTGAGTTGTTTTCATGAAAGCTGCGCTTCCCCTATAAGAGTTCAACCTACCATTATAGGAAAACGTGTTTTCGTGAAGAAATCATGACAAACTAACACAAAATGAAGATTTCATTGTAACTTGACATTCTGAGTTGTTTTAAGAGTTCGACCTACCATTATAGGAAAACGTGTTTTCGTGAAGAAATCATGACAAACTAACACAAAATGAAGATTTCATTATAACTTGACATTCTGAGTTGTTTTCATGAAACCTGCGCTTCCCCTATAAGAGTTCGACCTACCATTATAGGAAAACGTGTTTTCGTGAAGAAATCATGACAAACTAACACAAAATGAAGATTTCATTATAACTTGACATTCTGAGTTGTTTTCATGAAACCTGCGCTTCCCCTATAAGAGTTCAACCTACCATTATAGGAAAACGTGTTTTCGTGAAGAAATCATGACAAACTAACACAAAATGAAGATTTCATTATAACTTGACATTCTGAGTTGTTTTCATGAAACCTGCGCTTCCCCTACAAGAGTTCGACCTACCATTATAGGAAAACGTGTTTTCGTGAAGAAATCATGACAAACTAACACAAAATGATGATTTCATTATAACTTGACATTCTGAGTTGTTTTCATGAAACCTGCGCTTCCCCTATAAGAGTTCAACCTACCATTATAGGAAAACGTGTTTTCGTGAAGAAATCATGACAATCTAAGACAAAATGAAGATTTCATTATAACTTGACATTCTGAGTTGTTTTCATGAAACCTGCGCTTCCCCTACAAGAGTTCGACCTACCATTATAGGAAAACGTGTTTTCGTGAAGAAATCATGACAAACTAACACAAAATGAAGATTTCATTATAACTTGACATTCTGAGTTGTTTTCATGAAACCTGCGCTTCCCCTATAAGAGTTCGACCTACCATTATAGGAAAATGTGTTTTCGTGAACAAATCATGACAAACTAACACAAAATGAAGATTTCATTATAACTTGACATTCTGAGTTGTTTTCATGAAACCTGCGCTTCCCCTACAAGAGTTCGACCTACCATTATAGGAAAACGTGTTTTCGTGAAGAAATCATGACAAACTAACACAAAATGAAGATTTCATTGTAACTTGACATTCTGAGTTGTTTTCATGAAACCTGCGCTTCCCCTATAAGAGTTCAACCTACCATTATAGGAAAACGTGTTTTCGTGAAGAAATCATGACAAACTAACACAAAATGAAGATTTCATTGTAACTTGACATTCTGAGTTGTTTTCATGAAAGCTGCGCTTCCCCTATAAGAGTTCAACCTACCATTATAGGAAAACGTGTTTTCGTGAAGAAATCATGACAAACTAACACAAAATGAAGATTTCATTATAACTTGACATTCTGAGTTGTTTTCATGAAACCTGCGCTTCCCCTACAAGAGTTCGACCTACCATTATAGGAAAACGTGTTTTCGTGAAGAAATCATGACAAACTAACACAAAATGAAGATTTCATTATAACTTGACATTCTGAGTTGTTTTCATGAAACCTGCGCTTCCCCTACAAGAGTTCGACCTACCATTATAGGAAAACGTGTTTTCGTGAAGAAATCATGACAAACTAACACAAAATGAAGATTTCATTATAACTTGACATTCTGAGTTGTTTTCATGAAACCTGCGCTTCCCCTACAAGAGTTCGACCTACCATTATAGGAAAACGTGTTTTCGTGAAGAAATCATGACAAACTAACACAAAATGAAGATTTCATTATAACTTGACATTCTGAGTTGTTTTCATGAAACCTGCGCTTCCCCTATAAGAGTTCGACCTACCATTATAGGAAAACGTGTTTTCGTGAAGAAATCATGACAAACTAACACAAAATGATGATTTCATTATAACTTGACATTCTGAGTTGTTTTCATGAAACCTGCGCTTCCCCTACAAGAGTTCGACCTACCATTATAGGAAAACGTGTTTTCGTGAAGAAATCATGACAAACTAACACAAAATGATGATTTCATTATAACTTGACATTCTGAGTTGTTTTCATGAAACCTGCGCTTCCCCTATAAGAGTTCGACCTACCATTATAGGAAAACGTGTTTTCGTGAAGAAATCATGACAAACTAACACAAAATGAAGATTTCATTGTAACTTGACATTCTGAGTTGTTTTCATGAAAGCTGCGCTTCCCCTATAAGAGTTCAACCTACCATTATAGGAAAACGTGTTTTCGTGAAGAAATCATGACAAACTAACACAAAATGAAGATTTCATTATAACTTGACATTCTGAGTTGTTTTCATGAAACCTGCGCTTCCCCTACAAGAGTTCGACCTACCATTATAGGAAAACGTGTTTTCGTGAAGAAATCATGACAAACTAACACAAAATGAAGATTTCATTATAACTTGACATTCTGAGTTGTTTTCATGAAACCTGCGCTTCCCCTACAAGAGTTCGACCTACCATTATAGGAAAACGTGTTTTCGTGAAGAAATCATGACAAACTAACACAAAATGAAGATTTCATTGTAACTTGACATTCTGAGTTGTTTTCATGAAACCTGCGCTTCCCCTATAAGAGTTCGACCTACCATTATAGGAAAACGTGTTTTCGTGAAGAAATCATGACAAACTAACACAAAATGAAGATTTCATTATAACTTGACATTCTGAGTTGTTTTCATGAAACCTGCGCTTCCCCTATAAGAGTTCAACCTACCATTATAGGAAAACGTGTTTTCGTGAAGAAATCATGACAAACTAACACAAAATGAAGATTTCATTATAACTTGACATTCTGAGTTGTTTTCATGAAACCTGCGCTTCCCCTACAAGAGTTCGACCTACCATTATAGGAAAACGTGTTTTCGTGAAGAAATCATGACAAACTAACACAAAATGATGATTTCATTATAACTTGACATTCTGAGTTGTTTTCATGAAACCTGCGCTTCCCCTATAAGAGTTCAACCTACCATTATAGGAAAACGTGTTTTCGTGAAGAAATCATGACAATCTAAGACAAAATGAAGATTTCATTATAACTTGACATTCTGAGTTGTTTTCATGAAACCTGCGCTTCCCCTACAAGAGTTCGACCTACCATTATAGGAAAACGTGTTTTCGTGAAGAAATCATGACAAACTAACACAAAATGAAGATTTCATTATAACTTGACATTCTGAGTTGTTTTCATGAAACCTGCGCTTCCCCTATAAGAGTTCGACCTACCATTATAGGAAAATGTGTTTTCGTGAACAAATCATGACAAACTAACACAAAATGAAGATTTCATTATAACTTGACATTCTGAGTGGTTTTCATGAAACCTGCGCTTCCCCTACAAGAGTTCGACCTACCATTATAGGAAAACGTGTTTTCGTGAAGAAATCATGACAAACTAACACAAAATGATGATTTCATTATAACTTGACATTCTGAGTTGTTTTCATGAAACCTGCGCTTCCCCTATAAGAGTTCAACCTACCATTATAGGAAAACGTGTTTTCGTGAAGAAATCATGACAAACTAACACAAAATGAAGATTTCATTGTAACTTGACATTCTGAGTTGTTTTCATGAAAGCTGCGCTTCCCCTATAAGAGTTCAACCTACCATTATAGGAAAACGTGTTTTCGTGAAGAAATCATGACAAACTAACACAAAATGAAGATTTCATTATAACTTGACATTCTGAGTTGTTTTCATGAAACCTGCGCTTCCCCTACAAGAGTTCGACCTACCATTATAGGAAAACGTGTTTTCGTGAAGAAATCATGACAAACTAACACAAAATGAAGATTTCATTATAACTTGACATTCTGAGTTGTTTTCATGAAACCTGCGCTTCCCCTACAAGAGTTCGACCTACCATTATAGGAAAACGTGTTTTCGTGAAGAAATCATGACAAACTAACACAAAATGAAGATTTCATTATAACTTGACATTCTGAGTTGTTTTCATGAAACCTGCGCTTCCCCTACAAGAGTTCGACCTACCATTATAGGAAAACGTGTTTTCGTGAAGAAATCATGACAAACTAACACAAAATGATGATTTCATTATAACTTGACATTCTGAGTTGTTTTCATGAAACCTGCGCTTCCCCTACAAGAGTTCGACCTACCATTATAGGAAAACGTGTTTTCGTGAAGAAATCATGACAAACTAACACAAAATGATGATTTCATTATAACTTGACATTCTGAGTTGTTTTCATGAAACCTGCGCTTCCCCTACAAGAGTTCGACCTACCATTATAGGAAAACGTGTTTTCGTGAAGAAATCATGACAAACTAACACAAAATGATGATTTCATTATAACTTGACATTCTGAGTTGTTTTCATGAAACCTGCGCTTCCCCTATAAGAGTTCAACCTACCATTATAGGAAAACGTGTTTTCGTGAAGAAATCATGACAAACTAACACAAAATGAAGATTTCATTGTAACTTGACATTCTGAGTTGTTTTCATGAAAGCTGCGCTTCCCCTATAAGAGTTCAACCTACCATTATAGGAAAACGTGTTTTCGTGAAGAAATCATGACAAACTAACACAAAATGAAGATTTCATTATAACTTGACATTCTGAGTTGTTTTCATGAAACCTGCGCTTCCCCTACAAGAGTTCGACCTACCATTATAGGAAAACGTGTTTTCGTGAAGAAATCATGACAAACTAACACAAAATGAAGATTTCATTATAACTTGACATTCTGAGTTGTTTTCATGAAACCTGCGCTTCCCCTACAAGAGTTCGACCTACCATTATAGGAAAACGTGTTTTCGTGAAGAAATCATGACAAACTAACACAAAATGAAGATTTCATTATAACTTGACATTCTGAGTTGTTTTCATGAAACCTGCGCTTCCCCTACAAGAGTTCGACCTACCATTATAGGAAAACGTGTTTTCGTGAAGAAATCATGACAAACTAACACAAAATGAAGATTTCATTATAACTTGACATTCTGAGTTGTTTTCATGAAACCTGCGCTTCCCCTATAAGAGTTCGACCTACCATTATAGGAAAACGTGTTTTCGTGAAGAAATCATGACAAACTAACACAAAATGAAGATTTCATTGTAACTTGACATTCTGAGTTGTTTTCATGAAACCTGCGCTTCCCCTACAAGAGTTCCACCTACCATTATAGGAAAACGTGTTTTCGTGAAGAAATCATGACAAACTAACACAAAATGATGATTTCATTATAACTTGACATTCTGAGTTGTTTTCATGAAACCTGCGCTTCCCCTATAAGAGTTCGACCTACCATTATAGGAAAACGTGTTTTCGTGAAGAAATCATGACAAACTAACACAAAATGAAGATTTCATTGTAACTTGACATTCTGAGTTGTTTTCATGAAAGCTGCGCTTCCCCTATAAGAGTTCAACCTACCATTATAGGAAAACGTGTTTTCGTGAAGAAATCATGACAAACTAACACAAAATGAAGATTTCATTATAACTTGACATTCTGAGTTGTTTTCATGAAACCTGCGCTTCCCCTACAAGAGTTCGACCTACCATTATAGGAAAACGTGTTTTCGTGAAGAAATCATGACAAACTAACACAAAATGAAGATTTCATTGTAACTTGACATTCTGAGTTGTTTTCATGAAACCTGCGCTTCCCCTATAAGAGTTCGACCTACCATTATAGGAAAACGTGTTTTCGTGAAGAAATCATGACAAACTAACACAAAATGATGATTTCATTATAACTTGACATTCTGAGTTGTTTTCATGAAACCTGCGCTTCCCCTACAAGAGTTCGACCTACCATTATAGGAAAACGTGTTTTCGTGAAGAAATCATGACAAACTAACACAAAATGATGATTTCATTATAACTTGACATTCTGAGTTGTTTTCATGAAACCTGCGCTTCCCCTATAAGAGTTCGACCTACCATTATAGGAAAACGTGTTTTCGTGAAGAAATCATGACAAACTAACACAAAATGAAGATTTCATTGTAACTTGACATTCTGAGTTGTTTTCATGAAAGCTGCGCTTCCCCTATAAGAGTTCAACCTACCATTATAGGAAAACGTGTTTTCGTGAAGAAATCATGACAAACTAACACAAAATGAAGATTTCATTATAACTTGACATTCTGAGTTGTTTTCATGAAACCTGCGCTTCCCCTACAAGAGTTCGACCTACCATTATAGGAAAACGTGTTTTCGTGAAGAAATCATGACAAACTAACACAAAATGAAGATTTCATTATAACTTGACATTCTGAGTTGTTTTCATGAAACCTGCGCTTCCCCTACAAGAGTTCGACCTACCATTATAGGAAAACGTGTTTTCGTGAAGAAATCATGACAAACTAACACAAAATGAAGATTTCATTGTAACTTGACATTCTGAGTTGTTTTCATGAAACCTGCGCTTCCCCTATAAGAGTTCGACCTACCATTATAGGAAAACGTGTTTTCGTGAAGAAATCATGACAAACTAACACAAAATGAAGATTTCATTATAACTTGACATTCTGAGTTGTTTTCATGAAACCTGCGCTTCCCCTATAAGAGTTCAACCTACCATTATAGGAAAACGTGTTTTCGTGAAGAAATCATGACAAACTAACACAAAATGAAGATTTCATTATAACTTGACATTCTGAGTTGTTTTCATGAAACCTGCGCTTCCCCTACAAGAGTTCGACCTACCATTATAGGAAAACGTGTTTTCGTGAAGAAATCATGACAAACTAACACAAAATGATGATTTCATTATAACTTGACATTCTGAGTTGTTTTCATGAAACCTGCGCTTCCCCTATAAGAGTTCAACCTACCATTATAGGAAAACGTGTTTTCGTGAAGAAATCATGACAATCTAAGACAAAATGAAGATTTCATTATAACTTGACATTCTGAGTTGTTTTCATGAAACCTGCGCTTCCCCTACAAGAGTTCGACCTACCATTATAGGAAAACGTGTTTTCGTGAAGAAATCATGACAAACTAACACAAAATGAAGATTTCATTATAACTTGACATTCTGAGTTGTTTTCATGAAACCTGCGCTTCCCCTATAAGAGTTCGACCTACCATTATAGGAAAATGTGTTTTCGTGAACAAATCATGACAAACTAACACAAAATGAAGATTTCATTATAACTTGACATTCTGAGTGGTTTTCATGAAACCTGCGCTTCCCC
This sequence comes from Paramormyrops kingsleyae, assembly GCF_048594095.1. NCBI lineage: Eukaryota > Metazoa > Chordata > Actinopteri > Osteoglossiformes > Mormyridae > Paramormyrops > Paramormyrops kingsleyae. The sequence continues at coordinate 79,912 of NW_027325981.1, forward strand.
TACAAGAGTTCGACCTACCATTATAGGAAAACGTGTTTTCGTGAAGAAATCATGACAAACTAACACAAAATGATGATTTCATTATAACTTGACATTCTGAGTTGTTTTCATGAAACCTGCGCTTCCCCTATAAGAGTTCAACCTACCATTATAGGAAAACGTGTTTTCGTGAAGAAATCATGACAAACTAACACAAAATGAAGATTTCATTGTAACTTGACATTCTGAGTTGTTTTCATGAAAGCTGCGCTTCCCCTATAAGAGTTCAACCTACCATTATAGGAAAACGTGTTTTCGTGAAGAAATCATGACAAACTAACACAAAATGAAGATTTCATTATAACTTGACATTCTGAGTTGTTTTCATGAAACCTGCGCTTCCCCTACAAGAGTTCGACCTACCATTATAGGAAAACGTGTTTTCGTGAAGAAATCATGACAAACTAACACAAAATGAAGATTTCATTATAACTTGACATTCTGAGTTGTTTTCATGAAACCTGCGCTTCCCCTACAAGAGTTCGACCTACCATTATAGGAAAACGTGTTTTCGTGAAGAAATCATGACAAACTAACACAAAATGAAGATTTCATTATAACTTGACATTCTGAGTTGTTTTCATGAAACCTGCGCTTCCCCTACAAGAGTTCGACCTACCATTATAGGAAAACGTGTTTTCGTGAAGAAATCATGACAAACTAACACAAAATGATGATTTCATTATAACTTGACATTCTGAGTTGTTTTCATGAAACCTGCGCTTCCCCTACAAGAGTTCGACCTACCATTATAGGAAAACGTGTTTTCGTGAAGAAATCATGACAAACTAACACAAAATGATGATTTCATTATAACTTGACATTCTGAGTTGTTTTCATGAAACCTGCGCTTCCCCTACAAGAGTTCGACCTACCATTATAGGAAAACGTGTTTTCGTGAAGAAATCATGACAAACTAACACAAAATGATGATTTCATTATAACTTGACATTCTGAGTTGTTTTCATGAAACCTGCGCTTCCCCTATAAGAGTTCAACCTACCATTATAGGAAAACGTGTTTTCGTGAAGAAATCATGACAAACTAACACAAAATGAAGATTTCATTGTAACTTGACATTCTGAGTTGTTTTCATGAAAGCTGCGCTTCCCCTATAAGAGTTCAACCTACCATTATAGGAAAACGTGTTTTCGTGAAGAAATCATGACAAACTAACACAAAATGAAGATTTCATTATAACTTGACATTCTGAGTTGTTTTCATGAAACCTGCGCTTCCCCTACAAGAGTTCGACCTACCATTATAGGAAAACGTGTTTTCGTGAAGAAATCATGACAAACTAACACAAAATGAAGATTTCATTATAACTTGACATTCTGAGTTGTTTTCATGAAACCTGCGCTTCCCCTACAAGAGTTCGACCTACCATTATAGGAAAACGTGTTTTCGTGAAGAAATCATGACAAACTAACACAAAATGAAGATTTCATTATAACTTGACATTCTGAGTTGTTTTCATGAAACCTGCGCTTCCCCTACAAGAGTTCGACCTACCATTATAGGAAAACGTGTTTTCGTGAAGAAATCATGACAAACTAACACAAAATGAAGATTTCATTATAACTTGACATTCTGAGTTGTTTTCATGAAACCTGCGCTTCCCCTATAAGAGTTCGACCTACCATTATAGGAAAACGTGTTTTCGTGAAGAAATCATGACAAACTAACACAAAATGAAGATTTCATTATAACTTGACATTCTGAGTTGTTTTCATGAAACCTGCGCTTCCCCTACAAGAGTTCGACCTACCATTATAGGAAAACGTGTTTTCGTGAAGAAATCATGACAAACTAACACAAAATGAAGATTTCATTGTAACTTGACATTCTGAGTTGTTTTCATGAAACCTGCGCTTCCCCTACAAGAGTTCCACCTACCATTATAGGAAAACGTGTTTTCGTGAAGAAATCATGACAAACTAACACAAAATGATGATTTCATTATAACTTGACATTCTGAGTTGTTTTCATGAAACCTGCGCTTCCCCTATAAGAGTTCGACCTACCATTATAGGAAAACGTGTTTTCGTGAAGAAATCATGACAAACTAACACAAAATGAAGATTTCATTGTAACTTGACATTCTGAGTTGTTTTCATGAAAGCTGCGCTTCCCCTATAAGAGTTCAACCTACCATTATAGGAAAACGTGTTTTCGTGAAGAAATCATGACAAACTAACACAAAATGAAGATTTCATTATAACTTGACATTCTGAGTTGTTTTCATGAAACCTGCGCTTCCCCTACAAGAGTTCGACCTACCATTATAGGAAAACGTGTTTTCGTGAAGAAATCATGACAAACTAACACAAAATGAAGATTTCATTGTAACTTGACATTCTGAGTTGTTTTCATGAAACCTGCGCTTCCCCTATAAGAGTTCAACCTACCATTATAGGAAAACGTGTTTTCGTGAAGAAATCATGACAAACTAACACAAAATGAAGATTTCATTATAACTTGACATTCTGAGTTGTTTTCATGAAACCTGCGCTTCCCCTACAATAGTTCGACCTACCATTATAGGAAAACGTGTTTTCGTGAAGAAATCATGACAAACTAACACAAAATGAAGATTTCATTATAACTTGACATTCTGAGTTGTTTTCATGAAACCTGCGCTTCCCCTACAAGAGTTCGACCTACCATTATAGGAAAACATGTTTTCGTGAAGAAATCATGACAAACTAACACAAAATGAAGATTTCATTATAACTTGACATTCTGAGTTGTTTTCATGAAACCTGCGCATCCCCTACAAGAGTTCGACCTACCATTATAGGAAAACGTGTTTTCGTGAAGAAATCATGACAAACTAACACAAAATGAAGATTTCATTATAACTTGACATTCTGAGTTGTTTTCATGAAACTTGCGCTTCCCCTACAAGAGTTCGACCTACCATTATAGGAAAACGTGTTTTCGTGAAGAAATCATGACAAACTAACACAAAATGAAGATATCATTATAACTTGACATTCTGAGTTGTTTTCATGAAACCTGCGCTTCCCCTATAAGAGTTCTACCTACCATTATAGGAAAACGTGTTTTCGTGAAGAAATCATGACAAACTAACACAAAATGAAGATTTCATTATAACTTGACATTCTGAGTTGTTTTCATGAAACCTGCGCTTCCCCTACAAGAGTTCGACCTACCATTATAGGAAAACGTGTTTTCGTGAAGAAATCATGACAAACTAACACAAAATGAAGATTTCATTATAACTTGACATTCTGAGTTGTTTTCATGAAACCTGCACTTCCCCTATAAGAGTTCAACCTACCATTATAGGAAAACGTGTTTTCGTGAAGAAATCATGACAAACTAACAAAAAATGAAGATTTCATTATAACTTGACATTCTGAGTTGTTTTCATGAAACCTGCACTTCCCCTACAAGAGTTCGACCTACCATTATAGGAAAACGTGTTTTCGTGAACAAATCATGACAAACTAACACAAAATGAAGATTTCATTATAACTTGACATTCTGAGTTGTTTTCATGAAACCTGCGCTTCCCCTACAAGAGTTCGACCTACCATTATAGGAAAACGTGTTTTCGTGAAGAAATCATGACAAACTAACACAAAATGAAGATTTCATTATAACTTGACATTCTGAGTTGTTTTCATGAAACCTGCGCTTCCCCTACAAGAGTTCGACCTACCATTATAGGAAAACGTGTTTTCGTGAAGATATCATGACAAACTAACACAAAATGAAGATTTCATTATAACTTGACATTCTGAGTTGTTTTCATGAAACCTGCGCTTCCCCTACAAGAGTTCGACCTACCATTATAGGAAAATGTGTTTTCGTGAAGAAATCATGATAAACTAACACAAAATGAAGATTTCATTATAACTTGACATTCAGAGTTGTTTTCATGAAACCTGCGCTTCCCCTATAAGAGTTCGACCTACCATTATAGGAAAACGTGTTTTCGTGAAGAAATCATGACAAACTAACACAAAATGAAGATTTCATTATAACTTGACATTCTGAGTTGTTTTCATGAAACCTGCGCTTCCCCTATAAGAGTTCGACCTACCATTATAGGAAAACGTGTTTTCGTGAAGAAATCATGGCAAACTAACACAAAATGAAGATTTCATTATAACTTGACATTCTGAGTTGTTTTCATGAAACCTGCGCTTCCCCTACAAGAGTTCGACCTACCATTATAGGAAAACGTGTTTTCGTGAAGAAATCATGACAAACTAACACAAAATGAAGATTTCATTATAACTTGACATTCTGAGTTGTTTTCATGAAACCTGCGCTTCCCCTACAAGAGTTCGACCTACCATTATAGGAAAACGTGTTTTCGTGAAGAAATCATGACAAACTAACACAAAATGAAGATTTCATAATAACTTGACATTCTGAGTTGTTTTCATGAAACCTGCGCTTCCCGTACAAGAGTTCGACCTACCATTATAGGAAAACGTGTTTTCGTGAAGAAATCATGACAAACTAACACAAAATGAAGATTTCATTATAACTTGACATTCTGAGTTGTTTTCATGAAACCTGCGCTTCCCCTATAATAGTTCAACCTACCATTATAGGAAAACGTGTTTTCGTGAAGAAATCATGACAAACTAACACAAAATGAAGATTTCATTATAACTTGACATTCTGAGTTGTTTTCATGAAACCTGCGCTTCCCCTACAAGAGTTCGACCTACCATTATAGGAAAACGTGTTTTCGTGAAGAAATCATGACAAACTAACACAAAATGAAGATTTCATTATAACTTGACATTCTGAGTTGTTTTCATGAAACCTGCGCTTCCCCTATAAGAGTTCGACCTACCATTATAGGAAAATGTGTTTTCGTGAACAAATCATGACAAACTAACACAAAATGAAGATTTCATTATAACTTGACATTCTGAGTGGTTTTCATGAAACCTGCGCTTCCCCTACAAGAGTTCGACCTACCATTATAGGAAAACGTGTTTTCGTGAAGAAATCATGACAAACTAACACAAAATGATGATTTCATTATAACTTGACATTCTGAGTTGTTTTCATGAAACCTGCGCTTCCCCTATAAGAGTTCAACCTACCATTATAGGAAAACGTGTTTTCGTGAAGAAATCATGACAAACTAACACAAAATGAAGATTTCATTGTAACTTGACATTCTGAGTTGTTTTCATGAAAGCTGCGCTTCCCCTATAAGAGTTCAACCTACCATTATAGGAAAACGTGTTTTCGTGAAGAAATCATGACAAACTAACACAAAATGAAGATTTCATTATAACTTGACATTCTGAGTTGTTTTCATGAAACCTGCGCTTCCCCTACAAGAGTTCGACCTACCATTATAGGAAAACGTGTTTTCGTGAAGAAATCATGACAAACTAACACAAAATGAAGATTTCATTATAACTTGACATTCTGAGTTGTTTTCATGAAACCTGCGCTTCCCCTACAAGAGTTCGACCTACCATTATAGGAAAACGTGTTTTCGTGAAGAAATCATGACAAACTAACACAAAATGAAGATTTCATTATAACTTGACATTCTGAGTTGTTTTCATGAAACCTGCGCTTCCCCTACAAGAGTTCGACCTACCATTATAGGAAAACGTGTTTTCGTGAAGAAATCATGACAAACTAACACAAAATGAAGATTTCATTATAACTTGACATTCTGAGTTGTTTTCATGAAACCTGCGCTTCCCCTATAAGAGTTCGACCTACCATTATAGGAAAACGTGTTTTCGTGAAGAAATCATGACAAACTAACACAAAATGATGATTTCATTATAACTTGACATTCTGAGTTGTTTTCATGAAACCTGCGCTTCCCCTACAAGAGTTCGACCTACCATTATAGGAAAACGTGTTTTCGTGAAGAAATCATGACAAACTAACACAAAATGATGATTTCATTATAACTTGACATTCTGAGTTGTTTTCATGAAACCTGCGCTTCCCCTATAAGAGTTCGACCTACCATTATAGGAAAACGTGTTTTCGTGAAGAAATCATGACAAACTAACACAAAATGAAGATTTCATTGTAACTTGACATTCTGAGTTGTTTTCATGAAAGCTGCGCTTCCCCTATAAGAGTTCAACCTACCATTATAGGAAAACGTGTTTTCGTGAAGAAATCATGACAAACTAACACAAAATGAAGATTTCATTATAACTTGACATTCTGAGTTGTTTTCATGAAACCTGCGCTTCCCCTACAAGAGTTCGACCTACCATTATAGGAAAACGTGTTTTCGTGAAGAAATCATGACAAACTAACACAAAATGAAGATTTCATTATAACTTGACATTCTGAGTTGTTTTCATGAAACCTGCGCTTCCCCTACAAGAGTTCGACCTACCATTATAGGAAAACGTGTTTTCGTGAAGAAATCATGACAAACTAACACAAAATGAAGATTTCATTGTAACTTGACATTCTGAGTTGTTTTCATGAAACCTGCGCTTCCCCTATAAGAGTTCGACCTACCATTATAGGAAAACGTGTTTTCGTGAAGAAATCATGACAAACTAACACAAAATGAAGATTTCATTATAACTTGACATTCTGAGTTGTTTTCATGAAACCTGCGCTTCCCCTATAAGAGTTCAACCTACCATTATAGGAAAACGTGTTTTCGTGAAGAAATCATGACAAACTAACACAAAATGAAGATTTCATTATAACTTGACATTCTGAGTTGTTTTCATGAAACCTGCGCTTCCCCTACAAGAGTTCGACCTACCATTATAGGAAAACGTGTTTTCGTGAAGAAATCATGACAAACTAACACAAAATGATGATTTCATTATAACTTGACATTCTGAGTTGTTTTCATGAAACCTGCGCTTCCCCTATAAGAGTTCAACCTACCATTATAGGAAAACGTGTTTTCGTGAAGAAATCATGACAATCTAAGACAAAATGAAGATTTCATTATAACTTGACATTCTGAGTTGTTTTCATGAAACCTGCGCTTCCCCTACAAGAGTTCGACCTACCATTATAGGAAAACGTGTTTTCGTGAAGAAATCATGACAAACTAACACAAAATGAAGATTTCATTATAACTTGACATTCTGAGTTGTTTTCATGAAACCTGCGCTTCCCCTATAAGAGTTCGACCTACCATTATAGGAAAATGTGTTTTCGTGAACAAATCATGACAAACTAACACAAAATGAAGATTTCATTATAACTTGACATTCTGAGTGGTTTTCATGAAACCTGCGCTTCCCCTACAAGAGTTCGACCTACCATTATAGGAAAACGTGTTTTCGTGAAGAAATCATGACAAACTAACACAAAATGATGATTTCATTATAACTTGACATTCTGAGTTGTTTTCATGAAACCTGCGCTTCCCCTATAAGAGTTCAACCTACCATTATAGGAAAACGTGTTTTCGTGAAGAAATCATGACAAACTAACACAAAATGAAGATTTCATTGTAACTTGACATTCTGAGTTGTTTTCATGAAAGCTGCGCTTCCCCTATAAGAGTTCAACCTACCATTATAGGAAAACGTGTTTTCGTGAAGAAATCATGACAAACTAACACAAAATGAAGATTTCATTATAACTTGACATTCTGAGTTGTTTTCATGAAACCTGCGCTTCCCCTACAAGAGTTCGACCTACCATTATAGGAAAACGTGTTTTCGTGAAGAAATCATGACAAACTAACACAAAATGAAGATTTCATTATAACTTGACATTCTGAGTTGTTTTCATGAAACCTGCGCTTCCCCTACAAGAGTTCGACCTACCATTATAGGAAAACGTGTTTTCGTGAAGAAATCATGACAAACTAACACAAAATGAAGATTTCATTATAACTTGACATTCTGAGTTGTTTTCATGAAACCTGCGCTTCCCCTACAAGAGTTCGACCTACCATTATAGGAAAACGTGTTTTCGTGAAGAAATCATGACAAACTAACACAAAATGATGATTTCATTATAACTTGACATTCTGAGTTGTTTTCATGAAACCTGCGCTTCCCCTACAAGAGTTCGACCTACCATTATAGGAAAACGTGTTTTCGTGAAGAAATCATGACAAACTAACACAAAATGATGATTTCATTATAACTTGACATTCTGAGTTGTTTTCATGAAACCTGCGCTTCCCCTACAAGAGTTCGACCTACCATTATAGGAAAACGTGTTTTCGTGAAGAAATCATGACAAACTAACACAAAATGATGATTTCATTATAACTTGACATTCTGAGTTGTTTTCATGAAACCTGCGCTTCCCCTATAAGAGTTCAACCTACCATTATAGGAAAACGTGTTTTCGTGAAGAAATCATGACAAACTAACACAAAATGAAGATTTCATTGTAACTTGACATTCTGAGTTGTTTTCATGAAAGCTGCGCTTCCCCTATAAGAGTTCAACCTACCATTATAGGAAAACGTGTTTTCGTGAAGAAATCATGACAAACTAACACAAAATGAAGATTTCATTATAACTTGACATTCTGAGTTGTTTTCATGAAACCTGCGCTTCCCCTACAAGAGTTCGACCTACCATTATAGGAAAACGTGTTTTCGTGAAGAAATCATGACAAACTAACACAAAATGAAGATTTCATTATAACTTGACATTCTGAGTTGTTTTCATGAAACCTGCGCTTCCCCTACAAGAGTTCGACCTACCATTATAGGAAAACGTGTTTTCGTGAAGAAATCATGACAAACTAACACAAAATGAAGATTTCATTATAACTTGACATTCTGAGTTGTTTTCATGAAACCTGCGCTTCCCCTACAAGAGTTCGACCTACCATTATAGGAAAACGTGTTTTCGTGAAGAAATCATGACAAACTAACACAAAATGAAGATTTCATTATAACTTGACATTCTGAGTTGTTTTCATGAAACCTGCGCTTCCCCTATAAGAGTTCGACCTACCATTATAGGAAAACGTGTTTTCGTGAAGAAATCATGACAAACTAACACAAAATGAAGATTTCATTATAACTTGACATTCTGAGTTGTTTTCATGAAACCTGCTCTTCCCCTACAAGAGTTCGACCTACCATTATAGGAAAACGTGTTTTCGTGAAGAAATCATGACAAACTAACACAAAATGAAGATTTCATTGTAACTTGACATTCTGAGTTGTTTTCATGAAACCTGCGCTTCCCCTACAAGAGTTCCACCTACCATTATAGGAAAACGTGTTTTCGTGAAGAAATCATGACAAACTAACACAAAATGATGATTTCATTATAACTTGACATTCTGAGTTGTTTTCATGAAACCTGCGCTTCCCCTATAAGAGTTCGACCTACCATTATAGGAAAACGTGTTTTCGTGAAGAAATCATGACAAACTAACACAAAATGAAGATTTCATTGTAACTTGACATTCTGAGTTGTTTTCATGAAAGCTGCGCTTCCCCTATAAGAGTTCAACCTACCATTATAGGAAAACGTGTTTTCGTGAAGAAATCATGACAAACTAACACAAAATGAAGATTTCATTATAACTTGACATTCTGAGTTGTTTTCATGAAACCTGCGCTTCCCCTACAAGAGTTCGACCTACCATTATAGGAAAACGTGTTTTCGTGAAGAAATCATGACAAACTAACACAAAATGAAGATTTCATTATAACTTGACATTCTGAGTTGTTTTCATGAAACCTGCGCTTCCCCTACAAGAGTTCGACCTACCATTATAGGAAAACGTGTTTTCGTGAAGAAATCATGACAAACTAACACAAAATGAAGATTTCATTGTAACTTGACATTCTGAGTTGTTTTCATGAAACCTGCGCTTCCCCTATAAGAGTTCAACCTACCATTATAGGAAAACGTGTTTTCGTGAAGAAATCATGACAAACTAACACAAAATGAAGATTTCATTATAACTTGACATTCTGAGTTGTTTTCATGAAACCTGCGCTTCCCCTACAAGAGTTCGACCTACCATTATAGGAAAACGTGTTTTCGTGAAGAAATCATGACAAACTAACACAAAATGAAGATTTCATTATAACTTGACATTCTGAGTTGTTTTCATGAAACCTGCGCTTCCCCTACAAGAGTTCGACCTACCATTATAGGAAAACGTGTTTTCGTGAAGAAATCATGACAAACTAACACAAAATGAAGATTTCATTATAACTTGACATTCTGAGTTGTTTTCATGAAACCTGCGCATCCCCTACAAGAGTTCGACCTACCATTATAGGAAAACGTGTTTTCGTGAAGAAATCATGACAAACTAACACAAAATGAAGATTTCATTATAACTTGACATTCTGAGTTGTTTTCATGAAACTTGCGCTTCCCCTACAAGAGTTCGACCTACCATTATAGGAAAACGTGTTTTCGTGAAGAAATCATGACAAACTAACACAAAATGAAGATATCATTATAACTTGACATTCTGAGTTGTTTTCATGAAACCTGCGCTTCCCCTATAAGAGTTCTACCTACCATTATAGGAAAACGTGTTTTCGTGAAGAAATCATGACAAACTAACACAAAATGAAGATTTCATTATAACTTGACATTCTGAGTTGTTTTCATGAAACCTGCGCTTCCCCTACAAGAGTTCGACCTACCATTATAGGAAAACGTGTTTTCGTGAAGAAATCATGACAAACTAACACAAAATGAAGATTTCATTATAACTTGACATTCTGAGTTGTTTTCATGAAACCTGCACTTCCCCTATAAGAGTTCAACCTACCATTATAGGAAAACGTGTTTTCGTGAAGAAATCATGACAAACTAACAAAAAATGAAGATTTCATTATAACTTGACATTCTGAGTTGTTTTCATGAAACCTGCACTTCCCCTACAAGAGTTCGACCTACCATTATAGGAAAACGTGTTTTCGTGAACAAATCATGACAAACTAACACAAAATGAAGATTTCATTATAACTTGACATTCTGAGTTGTTTTCATGAAACCTGCGCTTCCCCTACAAGAGTTCGACCTACCATTATAGGAAAACGTGTTTTCGTGAAGAAATCATGACAAACTAACACAAAATGAAGATTTCATTATAACTTGACATTCTGAGTTGTTTTCATGAAACCTGCGCTTCCCCTACAAGAGTTCGACCTACCATTATAGGAAAACGTGTTTTCGTGAAGATATCATGACAAACTAACACAAAATGAAGATTTCATTATAACTTGACATTCTGAGTTGTTTTCATGAAACCTGCGCTTCCCCTACAAGAGTTCGACCTACCATTATAGGAAAATGTGTTTTCGTGAAGAAATCATGATAAACTAACACAAAATGAAGATTTCATTATAACTTGACATTCAGAGTTGTTTTCATGAAACCTGCGCTTCCCCTATAAGAGTTCGACCTACCATTATAGGAAAACGTGTTTTCGTGAAGAAATCATGACAAACTAACACAAAATGAAGATTTCATTATAACTTGACATTCTGAGTTGTTTTCATGAAACCTGCGCTTCCCCTATAAGAGTTCGACCTACCATTATAGGAAAACGTGTTTTCGTGAAGAAATCATGGCAAACTAACACAAAATGAAGATTTCATTATAACTTGACATTCTGAGTTGTTTTCATGAAACCTGCGCTTCCCCTACAAGAGTTCGACCTACCATTATAGGAAAACGTGTTTTCGTGAAGAAATCATGACAAACTAACACAAAATGAAGATTTCATTATAACTTGACATTCTGAGTTGTTTTCATGAAACCTGCGCTTCCCCTACAAGAGTTCGACCTACCATTATAGGAAAACGTGTTTTCGTGAAGAAATCATGACAAACTAACACAAAATGAAGATTTCATTATAACTTGACATTCTGAGTTGTTTTCATGAAACCTGCGCTTCCCGTACAAGAGTTCGACCTACCATTATAGGAAAACGTGTTTTCGTGAAGAAATCATGACAAACTAACACAAAATGAAGATTTCATTATAACTTGACATTCTGAGTTGTTTTCATGAAACCTGCGCTTCCCCTATAATAGTTCAACCTACCATTATAGGAAAACGTGTTTTCGTGAAGAAATCATGACAAACTAACACAAAATGAAGATTTCATTATAACTTGACATTCTGAGTTGTTTTCATGAAACCTGCGCTTCCCCTACAAGAGTTCCACCTACCATTATAGGAAAACGTGTTTTCGTGAAGAAATCATGACAAACTAACACAAAATGATGATTTCATTATAACTTGACATTCTGAGTTGTTTTCATGAAACCTGCGCTTCCCCTATAAGAGTTCGACCTACCATTATAGGAAAACGTGTTTTCGTGAAGAAATCATGACAAACTAACACAAAATGAAGATTTCATTGTAACTTGACATTCTGAGTTGTTTTCATGAAAGCTGCGCTTCCCCTATAAGAGTTCAACCTACCATTATAGGAAAACGTGTTTTCGTGAAGAAATCATGACAAACTAACACAAAATGAAGATTTCATTATAACTTGACATTCTGAGTTGTTTTCATGAAACCTGCACTTCCCCTACAAGAGTTCGACCTACCATTATAGGAAAACGTGTTTTCGTGAAGAAATCATGACAAACTAACACAAAATGAAGATTTCATTATAACTTGACATTCTGAGTTGTTTTCATGAAACCTGCGCTTCCCCTACAAGAGTTCGACCTACCATTATAGGAAAACGTGTTTTCGTGAAGAAATCATGACAAACTAACACAAAATGAAGATTTCATTGTAACTTGACATTCTGAGTTGTTTTCATGAAACCTGCGCTTCCCCTATAAGAGTTCGACCTACCATTATAGGAAAACGTGTTTTCGTGAAGAAATCATGACAAACTAACACAAAATGAAGATTTCATTATAACTTGACATTCTGAGTTGTTTTCATGAAACCTGCGCTTCCCCTACAAGAGTTCGACCTACCATTATAGGAAAACGTGTTTTCGTGAAGAAATCATGACAAACTAACACAAAATGAAGATTTCATTATAACTTGACATTCTGAGTTGTTTTCATGAAACCTGCGCTTCCCCTACAAGAGTTCGACCTACCATTATAGGAAAACGTGTTTTCGTGAAGAAATCATGACAAACTAACACAAAATGAAGATTTCATTATAACTTGACATTCTGAGTTGTTTTCATGAAACCTGCACTTCCCCTATAAGAGTTCAACCTACCATTATAGGAAAACGTGTTTTCGTGAAGAAATCATGACAAACTAACAAAAAATGAAGATTTCATTATAACTTGACATTCTGAGTTGTTTTCATGAAACCTGCACTTCCCCTACAAGAGTTCGACCTACCATTATAGGAAAACGTGTTTTCGTGAACAAATCATGACAAACTAACACAAAATGAAGATTTCATTATAACTTGACATTCTGAGTTGTTTTCATGAAACCTGCGCTTCCCCTACAAGAGTTCGACCTACCATTATAGGAAAACGTGTTTTCGTGAAGATATCATGACAAACTAACACAAAATGAAGATTTCATTATAACTTGACATTCTGAGTTGTTTTCATGAAACCTGCGCTTCCCCTACAAGAGTTCGACCTACCATTATAGGAAAATGTGTTTTCGTGAAGAAATCATGATAAACTAACACAAAATGAAGATTTCATTATAACTTGACATTCAGAGTTGTTTTCATGAAACCTGCGCTTCCCCTATAAGAGTTCGACCTACCATTATAGGAAAACGTGTTTTTGTGAAGAAATCATGACAAACTAACACAAAATGAAGATTTCATTATAACTTGACATTCTGAGTTGTTTTCATGAAACCTGCGCTTCCCCTATAAGAGTTCGACCTACCATTATAGGAAAACGTGTTTTCGTGAAGAAATCATGGCAAACTAACACAAAATGAAGATTTCATTATAACTTGACATTCTGAGTTGTTTTCATGAAACCTGCGCTTCCCCTACAAGAGTTCGACCTACCATTATAGGAAAACGTGTTTTCGTGAAGAAATCATGACAAACTAACACAAAATGAAGATTTCATTATAACTTGACATTCTGAGTTGTTTTCATGAAACCTGCGCTTCCCCTACAAGAGTTCGACCTACCATTATAGGAAAACGTGTTTTCGTGAAGAAATCATGACAAACTAACACAAAATGAAGATTTCATTATAACTTGACATTCTGAGTTGTTTTCATGAAACCTGCGCTTCCCGTACAAGAGTTCGACCTACCATTATAGGAAAACGTGTTTTCGTGAAGAAATCATGACAAACTAACACAAAATGAAGATTTCATTATAACTTGACATTCTGAGTTGTTTTCATGAAACCTGCGCTTCCCCTATAATAGTTCAACCTACCATTATAGGAAAACGTGTTTTCGTGAAGAAATCATGACAAACTAACACAAAATGAAGATTTCATTATAACTTGACATTCTGAGTTGTTTTCATGAAACCTGCGCTTCCCCTACAAGAGTTCCACCTACCATTATAGGAAAACGTGTTTTCGTGAAGAAATCATGACAAACTAACACAAAATGATGATTTCATTATAACTTGACATTTTGAGTTGTTTTCATGAAACCTGCGCTTCCCCTATAAGAGTTCGACCTACCATTATAGGAAAACGTGTTTTCGTGAAGAAATCATGACAAACTAACACAAAATGAAGATTTCATTGTAACTTGACATTCTGAGTTGTTTTCATGAAAGCTGCGCTTCCCCTACAAGAGTTCAACCTACCATTATAGGAAAACGTGTTTTCGTGAAGAAATCATGACAAACTAACACAAAATGAAGATTTCATTATAACTTGACATTCTGAGTTGTTTTCATGAAACCTGCGCTTCCCCTACAAGAGTTCGACCTACCATTATAGGAAAACGTGTTTTCGTGAAGAAATCATGACAAACTAACACAAAATGAAGATTTCATTATAACTTGACATTCTGAGTTGTTTTCATGAAACCTGCGCTTCCCCTACAAGAGTTCGACCTACCATTATAGGAAAACGTGTTTTCGTGAAGAAATCATGACAAACTAACACAAAATGAAGATTTCATTGTAACTTGACATTCTGAGTTGTTTTCATGAAACCTGCGCTTCCCCTACAAGAGTTCGACCTACCATTATAGGAAAACGTGTTTTCGTGAAGAAATCATGACAAACTAACACAAAATGAAGATTTCATTATAACTTGACATTCTGAGTTGTTTTCATGAAACCTGCGCTTCCCCTACAAGAGTTCGACCTACCATTATAGGAAAACGTGTTTTCGTGAAGAAATCATGACAAACTAACACAAAATGAAGATTTCATTATAACTTGACATTCTGAGTTGTTTTCATGAAACCTGCGCATCCCCTACAAGAGTTCGACCTACCATTATAGGAAAACGTGTTTTCGTGAAGAAATCATGACAAACTAACACAAAATGAAGATTTCATTATAACTTGACATTCTGAGTTGTTTTCATGAAACTTGCGCTTCCCCTACAAGAGTTCGACCTACCATTATAGGAAAACGTGTTTTCGTGAAGAAATCATGACAAACTAACACAAAATGAAGATATCATTATAACTTGACATTCTGAGTTGTTTTCATGAAACCTGCACTTCCCCTATAAGAGTTCTACCTACCATTATAGGAAAACGTGTTTTCGTGAAGAAATCATGACAAACTAACACAAAATGAAGATTTCATTATAACTTGACATTCTGAGTTGTTTTCATGAAACCTGCGCTTCCCCTACAAGAGTTCGACCTACCATTATAGGAAAACGTGTTTTCGTGAAGAAATCATGACAAACTAACACAAAATGAAGATTTCATTATAACTTGACATTCTGAGTTGTTTTCATGAAACCTGCGCTTCCCCTACAAGAGTTCGACCTACCATTATAGGAAAACGTGTTTTCGTGAAGAAATCATGACAAACTAACACAAAATGAAGATTTCATTATAACTTGACATTCTGAGTTGTTTTCATGAAACCTGCACTTCCCCTATAAGAGTTCGACCTACCATTATAGGAAAACGTGTTTTCGTGAAGAAATCATGACAAACTAACAAAAAATGAAGATTTCATTATAACTTGACATTCTGAGTTGTTTTCATGAAACCTGCACTTCCCCTACAAGAGTTCGACCTACCATTATAGGAACACGTGTTTTCGTGAAGAAATCATGACAAACTAACACAAAATGAAGATTTCATTATAACTTGACATTCTGAGTTGTTTTCATGAAACCTGCGCTTCCCCTACAAGAGTTCGACCTACCATTATAGGAAAACGTGTTTTCGTGAAGAAATCATGACAAACTAACACAAAATGAAGATTTCATTATAACTTGACATTCTGAGTTGTTTTCATGAAACCTGCGCTTCCCCTACAAGAGTTCGACCTACCATTATAGGAAAACGTGTTTTCGTGAAGAAATCATGACAAACTAACACAAAATGAAGATTTCATTATAACTTGACATTCTGAGTTGTTTTCATGAAACCTGCGCTTCCCCTACAAGAGTTCGACCTACCATTATAGGAAAACGTGTTTTCGTGAAGAAATCATGACAAACTAACACAAAATGAAGATTTCATTGTAACTTGACATTCTGAGTTGTTTTCATGAAACCTGCGCTTCCCCTATAAGAGTTCAACCTACCATTATAGGAAAACGTGTTTTCGTGAAGAAATCATGACAAACTAACACAAAATGAAGATTTCATTATAACTTGACATTCTGAGTTGTTTTCATGAAACCTGCGCTTCCCCTACAAGAGTTCGACCTACCATTATAGGAAAACGTGTTTTCGTGAAGAAATCATGACAAACTAACACGAAATGAAGATTTCATTATAACTTGACATTCTGAGTTGTTTTCATGAAACCTGCGCTTCCCCTACAAGAGTTCGACCTACCATTATAGGAAAACGTGTTTTCGTGAAGAAATCATGACAAACTAACACAAAATGATGATTTCATTATAACTTGACATTCTGAGTTGTTTTCATGAAACCTGCGCTTCCCCTATAAGAGTTCGACCTACCATTATAGGAAAACGTGTTTTCGTGAAGAAATCATGACAAACTAACACAAAATGAAGATTTCATTGTAACTTGACATTCTGAGTTGTTTTCATGAAAGCTGCGCTTCCCCTATAAGAGTTCAACCTACCATTATAGGAAAACGTGTTTTCGTGAAGAAATCATGACAAACTAACACAAAATGAAGATTTCATTTTAACTTGACATTCTGAGTTGTTTTCATGAAACCTGCGCTTCCCCTACAAGAGTTTGACCTACCATTATAGGAAAACGTGTTTTCGTGAAGAAATCATGACAAACTAACACAAAATGAAGATTTCATTATAACTTGACATTCTGAGTTGTTTTCATGAAAGCTGCGCTTCCCCTACAAGAGTTCGACCTACCATTATAGGAAAACGTGTTTTCGTGAAGAAATCATGACAAACTAACACAAAATGAAGATTTCATTATAACTTGACATTCTGAGTTGTTTTCATGAAGCCTGCGCATCCCCTACAAGAGTTCGACCTACCATTATAGGAAAACGTGTTTTCGTGAAGAAATCATGACAAACTAACACAAAATGAAGATTTCATTATAACTTGACATTCTGAGTTGTTTTCATGAAACTTGCGCTTCCCCTACAAGAGTTCGACCTACCATTATAGGAAAACGTGTTTTCGTGAAGAAATCATGACAAACTAACACAAAATGAAGATTTCATTATAACTTGACATTCTGAGTTGTTTTCATGAAACCTGCGCTTCCCCTACAAGAGTTCGACCTACCATTATAGGAAAACGTGTTTTCGTGAAGAAATCATGACAAACTAACACAAAATGAAGATTTCATTATAACTTGACATTCTGAGTTGTTTTCATGAAACCTGCACTTCCCCTATAAGAGTTCGACCTACCATTATAGGAAAACGTGTTTTCGTGAAGAAATCATGACAAACTAACAAAAAATGAAGATTTCATTATAACTTGACATTCTGAGTTGTTTTCATGAAACCTGCACTTCCCCTACAAGAGTTCGACCTACCATTATAGGAACACGTGTTTTCGTGAAGAAATCATGACAAACTAACACAAAATGAAGATTTCATTATAACTTGACATTCTGAGTTGTTTTCATGAAACCTGCGCTTCCCCTACAAGAGTTCGACCTACCATTATAGGAAAACGTGTTTTCGTGAAGAAATCATGACAAACTAACACAAAATGAAGATTTCATTATAACTTGACATTCTGAGTTGTTTTCATGAAACCTGCGCTTCCCCTACAAGAGTTCGACCTACCATTATAGGAAAACGTGTTTTCGTGAAGAAATCATGACAAACTAACACAAAATGAAGATTTCATTATAACTTGACATTCTGAGTTGTTTTCATGAAACCTGCGCTTCCCCTACAAGAGTTCGACCTACCATTATAGGAAAACGTGTTTTCGTGAAGAAATCATGACAAACTAACACAAAATGAAGATTTCATTGTAACTTGACATTCTGAGTTGTTTTCATGAAACCTGCGCTTCCCCTATAAGAGTTCAACCTACCATTATAGGAAAACGTGTTTTCGTGAAGAAATCATGACAAACTAACACAAAATGAAGATTTCATTATAACTTGACATTCTGAGTTGTTTTCATGAAACCTGCGCTTCCCCTACAAGAGTTCGACCTACCATTATAGGAAAACGTGTTTTCGTGAAGAAATCATGACAAACTAACACGAAATGAAGATTTCATTATAACTTGACATTCTGAGTTGTTTTCATGAAACCTGCGCTTCCCCTACAAGAGTTCGACCTACCATTATAGGAAAACGTGTTTTCGTGAAGAAATCATGACAAACTAACACAAAATGATGATTTCATTATAACTTGACATTCTGAGTTGTTTTCATGAAACCTGCGCTTCCCCTATAAGAGTTCGACCTACCATTATAGGAAAACGTGTTTTCGTGAAGAAATCATGACAAACTAACACAAAATGAAGATTTCATTGTAACTTGACATTCTGAGTTGTTTTCATGAAAGCTGCGCTTCCCCTATAAGAGTTCAACCTACCATTATAGGAAAACGTGTTTTCGTGAAGAAATCATGACAAACTAACACAAAATGAAGATTTCATTTTAACTTGACATTCTGAGTTGTTTTCATGAAACCTGCGCTTCCCCTACAAGAGTTTGACCTACCATTATAGGAAAACGTGTTTTCGTGAAGAAATCATGACAAACTAACACAAAATGAAGATTTCATTATAACTTGACATTCTGAGTTGTTTTCATGAAAGCTGCGCTTCCCCTACAAGAGTTCGACCTACCATTATAGGAAAACGTGTTTTCGTGAAGAAATCATGACAAACTAACACAAAATGAAGATTTCATTATAACTTGACATTCTGAGTTGTTTTCATGAAGCCTGCGCATCCCCTACAAGAGTTCGACCTACCATTATAGGAAAACGTGTTTTCGTGAAGAAATCATGACAAACTAACACAAAATGAAGATTTCATTATAACTTGACATTCTGAGTTGTTTTCATGAAACTTGCGCTTCCCCTACAAGAGTTCGACCTACCATTATAGGAAAACGTGTTTTCGTGAAGAAATCATGACAAACTAACACAAAATGAAGATATCATTATAACTTGACATTCTGAGTTGTTTTCATGAAACCTGCACTTCCCCTATAAGAGTTCTACCTACCATTATAGGAAAACGTGTTTTCGTGAAGAAATCATGACAAACTAACACAAAATGAAGATTTCATTATAACTTGACATTCTGAGTTGTTTTCATGAAACCTGCGCTTCCCCTACAAGAGTTCGACCTACCATTATAGGAAAACGTGTTTTCGTGAAGAAATCATGACAAACTAACACAAAATGAAGATTTCATTATAACTTGACATTCTGAGTTGTTTTCATGAAACCTGCACTTCCCCTATAAGAGTTCAACCTACCATTATAGGAAAACGTGTTTTCGTGAAGAAATCATGACAAACTAACAAAAAATGAAGATTTCATTATAACTTGACATTCTGAGTTGTTTTCATGAAACCTGCACTTCCCCTACAAGAGTTCGACCTACCATTATAGGAACACGTGTTTTCGTGAAGAAATCATGACAAACTAACACAAAATGAAGATTTCATTATAACTTGACATTCTGAGTTGTTTTCATGAAACCTGCGCTTCCCCTACAAGAGTTCGACCTACCATTATAGGAAAACGTGTTTTCGTGAAGAAATCATGACAAACTAACACAAAATGAAGATTTCATTATAACTTGACATTCTGAGTTGTTTTCATGAAACCTGCGCTTCCCCTGCAGGAGTTCGACCTACCATTATAGGAAAACGTGTTTTCGTGAAGAAATCATGACAAACTAACACAAAATGATGATTTCATTATAACTTGACATTCTGAGTTGTTTTCATGAAACCTGCGCTTCCCCTATAAGAGTTCAACCTACCATTATAGGAAAACGTGTTTTCGTGAAGAAATCATGACAAACTAACACAAAATGATGATTTCATTATAACTTGACATTCTGAGTTGTTTTCATGAAACCTGCGCTTCCCCTATAAGAGTTCGACCTACCATTATAGGAAAACGTGTTTTCGTGAAGAAATCATGACAAACTAACACAAAATGAAGATTTCATTGTAACTTGACATTCTGAGTTGTTTTCATGAAAGCTGCGCTTCCCCTATAAGAGTTCAACCTACCATTATAGGAAAACGTGTTTTCGTGAAGAAATCATGACAAACTAACACAAAATGAAGATTTCATTTTAACTTGACATTCTGAGTTGTTTTCATGAAACCTGCGCTTCCCCTACAAGAGTTCGACCTACCATTATAGGAAAACGTGTTTTCGTGAAGAAATCATGACAAACTAACACAAAATGAAGATTTCATTATAACTTGACATTCTGAGTTGTTTTCATGAAACCTGCGCTTCCCCTACAAGAGTTCGACCTACCATTATAGGAAAACGTGTTTTCGTGAAGAAATCATGACAAACTAACACAAAATGAAGATTTCATTATAACTTGACATTCTGAGTTGTTTTCATGAAACCTGCGCATCCCCTACAAGAGTTCGACCTACCATTATAGGAAAACGTGTTTTCGTGAAGAAATCATGACAAACTAACACAAAATGAAGATTTCATTATAACTTGACATTCTGAGTTGTTTTCATGAAACTTGCGCTTCCCCTACAAGAGTTCGACCTACCATTATAGGAAAACGTGTTTTCGTGAAGAAATCATGACAAACTAACACAAAATGAAGATATCATTATAACTTGACATTCTGAGTTGTTTTCATGAAACCTGCACTTCCCCTATAAGAGTTCTACCTACCATTATAGGAAAACGTGTTTTCGTGAAGAAATCATGACAAACTAACACAAAATGAAGATTTCATTATAACTTGACATTCTGAGTTGTTTTCATGAAACCTGCGCTTCCCCTACAAGAGTTCGACCTACCATTATAGGAAAACGTGTTTTCGTGAAGAAATCATGACAAACTAACACAAAATGAAGATTTCATTATAACTTGACATTCTGAGTTGTTTTCATGAAACCTGCGCTTCCCCTATAAGAGTTCAACCTACCATTATAGGAAAACGTGTTTTCGTGAAGAAATCATGACAAACTAACAAAAAATGAAGATTTCATTATAACTTGACATTCTGAGTTGTTTTCATGAAACCTGCACTTCCCCTACAAGAGTTCGACCTACCATTATAGGAACACGTGTTTTCGTGAAGAAATCATGACAAACTAACACAAAATGAAGATTTCATTATAACTTGACATTCTGAGTTGTTTTCATAAAACCTGCGCATCCCCTACAAGAGTTCGACCTACCATTATAGGAAAACGTGTTTTCGTGAAGAAATCATGACAAACTAACACAAAATGAAGATTTCATTATAACTTGACATTCTGAGTTGTTTTCATGAAACCTGCGCTTCCCCTACAAGAGTTCGACCTACCATTATAGGAAAACGTGTTTTCGTGAAGATATCATGACAAACTAACACAAAATGAAGATTTCATTATAACTTGACATTCTGAGTTGTTTTCATGAAACCTGCGCTTCCCCTACAAGAGTTCGACCTACCATTATAGGAAAATTTGTTTTCGTGAAGAAATCATGATAAACTAACACAAAATGAAGATTTCATTATAACTTGACATTCAGAGTTGTTTTCATGAAACCTGCGCTTCCCCTATAAGAGTTCGACCTACCATTATAGGAAAACGTGTTTTCGTGAAGAAATCATGGCAAACTAACACAAAATGAAGATTTCATTATAACTTGACATTCTGAGTTGTTTTCATGAAACCTGCGCTTCCCCTACAAGAGTTCGACCTACCATTATAGGAAAACGTGTTTTCGTGAAGAAATCATGACAAACTAACACAAAATGAAGATTTCATTATAACTTGACATTCTGAGTTGTTTTCATGAAACCTGCGCTTCCCCTACAAGAGTTCGACCTACCATTATAGGAAAACGTGTTTTCGTGAAGAAATCATGACAAACTAACACAAAATGAAGATTTCATTATAACTTGACATTCTGAGTTGTTTTCATGAAACCTGCGCTTCCCGTACAAGAGTTCGACCTACCATTATAGGAAAACGTGTTTTCGTGAAGAAATCATGACAAACTAACACAAAATGAAGATTTCATTATAACTTGACATTCTGAGTTGTTTTCATGAAACCTGCGCTTCCCCTATAATAGTTCAACCTACCATTATAGGAAAACGTGTTTTCGTGAAGAAATCATGACAAACTAACACAAAATGAAGATTTCATTATAACTTGACATTCTGAGTTGTTTTCATGAAACCTGCGCTTCCCCTATAATAGTTCAACCTACCATTATAGGAAAACGTGTTTTCGTGAAGAAATCATGACAAACTAACACAAAATGATGATTTCATTATAACTTGACATTCTGAGTTGTTTTCATGAAACCTGCGCTTCCCCTATAAGAGTTCGACGTACCATTATAGGAAAACGTGTTTTCGTGAAGAAATCATGACAAACTAACACAAAATGAAGATTTCATTGTAACTTGACATTCTGAGTTGTTTTCATGAAAGCTGCGCTTCCCCTATAAGAGTTCAACCTACCATTATAGGAAAACGTGTTTTCGTGAAGAAATCATGACAAACTAACACAAAATGAAGATTTCATTATAACTTGACATTCTGAGTTGTTTTCATGAAACCTGCGCTTCCCCTACAAGAGTTCGACCTACCATTATAGGAAAACGTGTTTTCGTGAAGAAATCATGACAAACTAACACAAAATGAAGATTTCATTATAACTTGACATTCTGAGTTGTTTTCATGAAACCTGCGCTTCCCCTACAAGAGTTCGACCTACCATTATAGGAAAACGTGTTTTCGTGAAGAAATCATGACAAACTAACACAAAATGAAGATTTCATTATAACTTGACATTCTGAGTTGTTTTCATGAAACCTGCGCTTCCCCTACAAGAGTTCGACCTACCATTATAGGAAAACGTGTTTTCGTGAAGAAATCATGACAAACTAACACAAAATGAAGATTTCATTATAACTTGACATTCTGAGTTGTTTTCATGAAACCTGCGCTTCCCGTACAAGAGTTCGACCTACCATTATAGGAAAACGTGTTTTCGTGAAGAAATCATGACAAACTAACACAAAATGAAGATTTCATTATAACTTGACATTCTGAGTTGTTTTCATGAAACCTGCGCTTCCCCTATAATAGTTCAACCTACCATTATAGGAAAACGTGTTTTCGTGAAGAAATCATGACAAACTAACACAAAATGAAGATTTCATTATAACTTGACATTCTGAGTTGTTTTCATGAAACCTGCGCTTCCCCTACAAGAGTTCGACCTACCATTATAGGAAAACGTGTTTTCGTGAAGAAATCATGACAAACTAACACAAAATGAAGATTTCATTATAACTTGACATTCTGAGTTGTTTTCATGAAACCTGCGCATCCCCTACAAGAGTTCGACCTACCATTATAGGAAAACGTGTTTTCGTGAAGAAATCATGACAAACTAACACAAAATGAAGATTTCATTATAACTTGACATTCTGAGTTGTTTTCATGAAACTTGCGCTTCCCCTACAAGAGTTCGACCTACCATTATAGGAAAACGTGTTTTCGTGAAGAAATCATGACAAACTAACACAAAATGAAGATATCATTATAACTTGACATTCTGAGTTGTTTTCATGAAACCTGCACTTCCCCTATAAGAGTTCTACCTACCATTATAGGAAAACGTGTTTTCGTGAAGAAATCATGACAAACTAACACAAAATGAAGATTTCATTATAACTTGACATTCTGAGTTGTTTTCATGAAACCTGCGCTTCCCCTACAAGAGTTCGACCTACCATTATAGGAAAACGTGTTTTCGTGAAGAAATCATGACAAACTAACACAAACTGAAGATTTCATTATAACTTGACATTCTGAGTTGTTTTCATGAAACCTGCGCTTCCCCTATAAGAGTTCAACCTACCATTATAGGAAAACGTGTTTTCGTGAAGAAATCATGACAAACTAACAAAAAATGAAGATTTCATTATAACTTGACATTCTGAGTTGTTTTCATGAAACCTGCACTTCCCCTACAAGAGTTCGACCTACCATTATAGGAACACGTGTTTTCGTGAAGAAATCATGACAAACTAACACAAAATGAAGATTTCATTATAACTTGACATTCTGAGTTGTTTTCATAAAACCTGCGCATCCCCTACAAGAGTTCGACCTACCATTATAGGAAAACGTGTTTTCGTGAAGAAATCATGACAAACTAACACAAAATGAAGATTTCATTATAACTTGACATTCTGAGTTGTTTTCATGAAACCTGCGCTTCCCCTACAAGAGTTCGACCTACCATTATAGGAAAACGTGTTTTCGTGAAGATATCATGACAAACTAACACAAAATGAAGATTTCATTATAACTTGACATTCTGAGTTGTTTTCATGAAACCTGCGCTTCCCCTACAAGAGTTCGACCTACCATTATAGGAAAATGTGTTTTCGTGAAGAAATCATGATAAACTAACACAAAATGAAGATTTCATTATAACTTGACATTCAGAGTTGTTTTCATGAAACCTGCGCTTCCCCTATAAGAGTTCGACCTACCATTATAGGAAAACGTGTTTTCGTGAAGAAATCATGACAAACTAACACAAAATGAAGATTTCATTATAACTTGACATTCTGAGTTGTTTTCATGAAACCTGCGCTTCCCCTATAAGAGTTCGACCTACCATTATAGGAAAACGTGTTTTCGTGAAGAAATCATGGCAAACTAACACAAAATGAAGATTTCATTATAACTTGACATTCTGAGTTGTTTTCATGAAACCTGCGCTTCCCCTACAAGAGTTCGACCTACCATTATAGGAAAACGTGTTTTCGTGAAGAAATCATGACAAACTAACACAAAATGAAGATTTCATTATAACTTGACATTCTGAGTTGTTTTCATGAAACCTGCGCTTCCCCTACAAGAGTTCGACCTACCATTATAGGAAAACGTGTTTTCGTGAAGAAATCATGACAAACTAACACAAAATGAAGATTTCATTATAACTTGACATTCTGAGTTGTTTTCATGAAACCTGCACTTCCCCTATAAGAGTTCTACCTACCATTATAGGAAAACGTGTTTTCGTGAAGAAATCATGACAAACTAACACAAAATGAAGATTTCATTATAACTTGACATTCTGAGTTGTTTTCATGAAACCTGCGCTTCCCCTACAAGAGTTCGACCTACCATTATAGGAAAACGTGTTTTCGTGAAGAAATCATGACAAACTAACACAAAATGAAGATTTCATTATAACTTGACATTCTGAGTTGTTTTCATGAAACCTGCGCTTCCCCTACAAGAGTTCGACCTACCATTATAGGAAAACGTGTTTTCGTGAAGAAATCATGACAAACTAACACAAAATGAAGATTTCATTATAACTTGACATTCTGAGTTGTTTTCATGAAACCTGCACTTCCCCTATAAGAGTTCAACCTACCATTATAGGAAAACGTGTTTTCGTGAAGAAATCATGACAAACTAACAAAAAATGAAGATTTCATTATAACTTGACATTCTGAGTTGTTTTCATGAAACCTGCACTTCCCCTACAAGAGTTCGACCTACCATTATAGGAACACGTGTTTTCGTGAAGAAATCATGACAAACTAACACAAAATGAAGATTTCATTATAACTTGACATTCTGAGTTGTTTTCATAAAACCTGCGCATCCCCTACAAGAGTTCGACCTACCATTATAGGAAAACGTGTTTTCGTGAAGAAATCATGACAAACTAACACAAAATGAAGATTTCATTATAACTTGACATTCTGAGTTGTTTTCATGAAACCTGCGCTTCCCCTACAAGAGTTCGACCTACCATTATAGGAAAACGTGTTTTCGTGAAGATATCATGACAAACTAACACAAAATGAAGATTTCATTATAACTTGACATTCTGAGTTGTTTTCATGAAACCTGCGCTTCCCCTACAAGAGTTCGACCTACCATTATAGGAAAATGTGTTTTCGTGAAGAAATCATGATAAACTAACACAAAATGAAGATTTCATTATAACTTGACATTCAGAGTTGTTTTCATGAAACCTGCGCTTCCCCTATAAGAGTTCGACCTACCATTATAGGAAAACGTGTTTTCGTGAAGAAATCATGACAAACTAACACAAAATGAAGATTTCATTATAACTTGACATTCTGAGTTGTTTTCATGAAACCTGCGCTTCCCCTATAAGAGTTCGACCTACCATTATAGGAAAACGTGTTTTCGTGAAGAAATCATGGCAAACTAACACAAAATGAAGATTTCATTATAACTTGACATTCTGAGTTGTTTTCATGAAACCTGCGCTTCCCCTACAAGAGTTCGACCTACCATTATAGGAAAACGTGTTTTCGTGAAGAAATCATGACAAACTAACACAAAATGAAGATTTCATTATAACTTGACATTCTGAGTTGTTTTCATGAAACCTGCGCTTCCCCTACAAGAGTTCGACCTACCATTATAGGAAAACGTGTTTTCGTGAAGAAATCATGACAAACTAACACAAAATGAAGATTTCATTATAACTTGACATTCTGAGTTGTTTTCATGAAACCTGCGCTTCCCGTACAAGAGTTCGACCTACCATTATAGGAAAACGTGTTTTCGTGAAGAAATCATGACAAACTAACACAAAATGAAGATTTCATTATAACTTGACATTCTGAGTTGTTTTCATGAAACCTGCGCTTCCCCTATAATAGTTCAACCTACCATTATAGGAAAACGTGTTTTCGTGAAGAAATCATGACAAACTAACACAAAATGAAGATTTCATTATAACTTGACATTCTGAGTTGTTTTCATGAAACCTGCGCTTCCCCTACAAGAGTTCCACCTACCATTATAGGAAAACGTGTTTTCGTGAAGAAATCATGACAAACTAACACAAAATGATGATTTCATTATAACTTGACATTCTGAGTTGTTTTCATGAAACCTGCGCTTCCCCTATAAGAGTTCGACCTACCATTATAGGAAAACGTGTTTTCGTGAAGAAATCATGACAAACTAACACAAAATGAAGATTTCATTGTAACTTGACATTCTGAGTTGTTTTCATGAAAGCTGCGCTTCCCCTATAAGAGTTCAACCTACCATTATAGGAAAACGTGTTTTCGTGAAGAAATCATGACAAACTAACACAAAATGAAGATTTCATTATAACTTGACATTCTGAGTTGTTTTCATGAAACCTGCGCTTCCCCTACAAGAGTTCGACCTACCATTATAGGAAAACGTGTTTTCGTGAAGAAATCATGACAAACTAACACAAAATGAAGATTTCATTATAACTTGACATTCTGAGTTGTTTTCATGAAACCTGCGCTTCCCCTACAAGAGTTCGACCTACCATTATAGGAAAACGTGTTTTCGTGAAGAAATCATGACAAACTAACACAAAATGAAGATTTCATTGTAACTTGACATTCTGAGTTGTTTTCATGAAACCTGCGCTTCCCCTATAAGAGTTCAACCTACCATTATAGGAAAACGTGTTTTCGTGAAGAAATCATGACAAACTAACACAAAATGAAGATTTCATTATAACTTGACATTCTGAGTTGTTTTCATGAAACCTGCGCTTCCCCTACAAGAGTTCGACCTACCATTATAGGAAAACGTGTTTTCGTGAAGAAATCATGACAAACTAACACAAAATGAAGATTTCATTATAACTTGACATTCTGAGTTGTTTTCATGAAACCTGCGCTTCCCCTACAAGAGTTCGACCTACCATTATAGGAAAACGTGTTTTCGTGAAGAAATCATGACAAACTAACACAAAATGAAGATTTCATTATAACTTGACATTCTGAGTTGTTTTCATGAAACCTGCGCTTCCCGTACAAGAGTTCGACCTACCATTATAGGAAAACGTGTTTTCGTGAAGAAATCATGACAAACTAACACAAAATGAAGATTTCATTATAACTTGACATTCTGAGTTGTTTTCATGAAACCTGCGCTTCCCCTATAATAGTTCAACCTACCATTATAGGAAAACGTGTTTTCGTGAAGAAATCATGACAAACTAACACAAAATGAAGATTTCATT
The DNA here is from genome assembly GCF_048594095.1 of Paramormyrops kingsleyae. Taxonomy (NCBI): domain Eukaryota; kingdom Metazoa; phylum Chordata; class Actinopteri; order Osteoglossiformes; family Mormyridae; genus Paramormyrops; species Paramormyrops kingsleyae. The sequence continues at coordinate 108,667 of NW_027325981.1, forward strand.
ATAACTTGACATTCTGAGTTGTTTTCATGAAACCTGCGCTTCCCCTACAAGAGTTCGACCTACCATTATAGGAAAACGTGTTTTCGTGAAGAAATCATGACAAACTAACACAAAATGAAGATTTCATTATAACTTGACATTCTGAGTTGTTTTCATGAAACCTGCGCATCCCCTACAAGAGTTCGACCTACCATTATAGGAAAACGTGTTTTCGTGAAGAAATCATGACAAACTAACACAAAATGAAGATTTCATTATAACTTGACATTCTGAGTTGTTTTCATGAAACTTGCGCTTCCCCTACAAGAGTTCGACCTACCATTATAGGAAAACGTGTTTTCGTGAAGAAATCATGACAAACTAACACAAAATGAAGATATCATTATAACTTGACATTCTGAGTTGTTTTCATGAAACCTGCACTTCCCCTATAAGAGTTCTACCTACCATTATAGGAAAACGTGTTTTCGTGAAGAAATCATGACAAACTAACACAAAATGAAGATTTCATTATAACTTGACATTCTGAGTTGTTTTCATGAAACCTGCGCTTCCCCTACAAGAGTTCGACCTACCATTATAGGAAAACGTGTTTTCGTGAAGAAATCATGACAAACTAACACAAAATGAAGATTTCATTATAACTTGACATTCTGAGTTGTTTTCATGAAACCTGCACTTCCCCTATAAGAGTTCAACCTACCATTATAGGAAAACGTGTTTTCGTGAAGAAATCATGACAAACTAACAAAAAATGAAGATTTCATTATAACTTGACATTCTGAGTTGTTTTCATGAAACCTGCACTTCCCCTACAAGAGTTCGACCTACCATTATAGGAACACGTGTTTTCGTGAAGAAATCATGACAAACTAACACAAAATGAAGATTTCATTATAACTTGACATTCTGAGTTGTTTTCATAAAACCTGCGCATCCCCTACAAGAGTTCGACCTACCATTATAGGAAAACGTGTTTTCGTGAAGAAATCATGACAAACTAACACAAAATGAAGATTTCATTATAACTTGACATTCTGAGTTGTTTTCATGAAACCTGCGCTTCCCCTACAAGAGTTCGACCTACCATTATAGGAAAACGTGTTTTCGTGAAGATATCATGACAAACTAACACAAAATGAAGATTTCATTATAACTTGACATTCTGAGTTGTTTTCATGAAACCTGCGCTTCCCCTACAAGAGTTCGACCTACCATTATAGGAAAATGTGTTTTCGTGAAGAAATCATGATAAACTAACACAAAATGAAGATTTCATTATAACTTGACATTCAGAGTTGTTTTCATGAAACCTGCGCTTCCCCTATAAGAGTTCGACCTACCATTATAGGAAAACGTGTTTTCGTGAAGAAATCATGACAAACTAACACAAAATGAAGATTTCATTATAACTTGACATTCTGAGTTGTTTTCATGAAACCTGCGCTTCCCCTATAAGAGTTCGACCTACCATTATAGGAAAACGTGTTTTCGTGAAGAAATCATGGCAAACTAACACAAAATGAAGATTTCATTATAACTTGACATTCTGAGTTGTTTTCATGAAACCTGCGCTTCCCCTACAAGAGTTCGACCTACCATTATAGGAAAACGTGTTTTCGTGAAGAAATCATGACAAACTAACACAAAATGAAGATTTCATTATAACTTGACATTCTGAGTTGTTTTCATGAAACCTGCGCTTCCCCTACAAGAGTTCGACCTACCATTATAGGAAAACGTGTTTTCGTGAAGAAATCATGACAAACTAACACAAAATGAAGATTTCATTATAACTTGACATTCTGAGTTGTTTTCATGAAACCTGCGCTTCCCGTACAAGAGTTCGACCTACCATTATAGGAAAACGTGTTTTCGTGAAGAAATCATGACAAACTAACACAAAATGAAGATTTCATTATAACTTGACATTCTGAGTTGTTTTCATGAAACCTGCGCTTCCCCTATAATAGTTCAAGGCTGCAAGAAATAAGTTTCACCACCTCAGCATTAGTGGCCTTCCTACACAACCTAACACAGTGGTTAGAAATCTTGGTCTTCTAGTAGATTCAGATCTATGTTTTGATGCTCACATAAGAAGTATAACTAGAACTGCGTTTTATCATCTACGAAACATAGCCAAGCTTCGTAAGATGCTCTCACTTCGTGATGCAGAAAAATTAATACATGCCTTCGTAACTACCAGACTAGACTACTGTAATGCCCTCCTTTCTGGTTGCCCGTCTGGTTCCTTAAATAAACTTCAGCTGGTACAAAATGCAGCAGCCAGGGTTCTCACAAACACTAAAAAATTTGATCACATCACACCAGTCTTATCCTCCCTTCATTGGTTACCAGTTAAGTCTCGGATTGACTATAAAATACTGCTGTTAACCTATAAAGCACTGAATGGCCTTGCACCAGACTACCTTAATAATCTGCTGACCACATACAATCCCCCACGCTTGCTTCGATCTCAAGGTGCGGGATATCTGTTAGTACCTAGGGTAGAAAGATCTACGGCAGGCTGCAGAGCTTTCTCCTATAGAGCTCCTCAGCTGTGGAACGGTCTTCCACCGGATGTGCGGGTTTCAGGCTCACTTTCAATGTTCAAGTCTAGACTAAAAACACACCTTTTTAGTTTAGCTTATAGGGACACTAGTTCTAGCTAGCTTCTCACTCCCAGTTAAACCTATAGTGTGAGGTGTAGAGCTGGGTGGGGATCGGTGCCATTGGCTTTGGATAAACTGAATTGACAGTGCTGTCACTCTAGCTTCACAATTGCTTGTGGGATTGGAGTGCTGACATTTCAGGGACTCCCCATGCCTGCATTCCCACCTGCCTCTCCCTCCTACTTATGCTGCCATAGCCATATCTGCCGGAGCATTGCACTTCATATTGCACTCATCTAACTTTTAGCACTGCCTATAGTCTCCCTTACTTTGACTAATTGCATTTATTTCCACCACCTTCTCCTGGGTGGTGCTACCTGGAGCCTTCAATCTATCAAGATGTCCAGCACACCCTGCAACATGTGACGTCGCCACTGCCAATGACGACCGTGCATCCAGCTCGCCGTTCTGCCAGTGTCATCTTCCTTGTATGACCCGCTCCCTGCCTTCTGGCTGCCTGGCGATTGGTGGAAGTGTTGGCACCGGCTTGTCATCTCCCCCCTACTCTGCGTTTGTGTTTCAGACTACACTGTATTTGACTCTCCCTGCCGGCCCCTGGAGGATGGGCTCCCCCTTTGAGTCTGGTCCCTCCCAAGGTTTCTTCCTTCTAGGGAGTTTTTCCTTGCCACTGTCGCCTATGGCTTACTCACTGGGGGCTTTGGGTGGGGATGCTGTAAAGCGCTTTGGGACAATGTAATGTTGTGATAATGCGCTATACAAAAATAAATTTGTTGTTGTTGTTGTTCAACCTACCATTATAGGAAAACGTGTTTTCGTGAAGAAATCATGACAAACTAACACAAAATGAAGATTTCATTATAACTTGACATTCTGAGTTGTTTTCATGAAACCTGCGCTTCCCCTACAAGAGTTCCACCTACCATTATAGGAAAACGTGTTTTCGTGAAGAAATCATGACAAACTAACACAAAATGATGATTTCATTATAACTTGACATTCTGAGTTGTTTTCATGAAACCTGCGCTTCCCCTATAAGAGTTCGACCTACCATTATAGGAAAACGTGTTTTCGTGAAGAAATCATGACAAACTAACACAAAATGAAGATTTCATTGTAACTTGACATTCTGAGTTGTTTTCATGAAAGCTGCGCTTCCCCTATAAGAGTTCAACCTACCATTATAGGAAAACGTGTTTTCGTGAAGAAATCATGACAAACTAACACAAAATGAAGATTTCATTATAACTTGACATTCTGAGTTGTTTTCATGAAACCTGCGCTTCCCCTACAAGAGTTCGACCTACCATTATAGGAAAACGTGTTTTCGTGAAGAAATCATGACAAACTAACACAAAATGAAGATTTCATTATAACTTGACATTCTGAGTTGTTTTCATGAAACCTGCGCTTCCCCTACAAGAGTTCGACCTACCATTATAGGAAAACGTGTTTTCGTGAAGAAATCATGACAAACTAACACAAAATGAAGATTTCATTGTAACTTGACATTCTGAGTTGTTTTCATGAAACCTGCGCTTCCCCTATAAGAGTTCAACCTACCATTATAGGAAAACGTGTTTTCGTGAAGAAATCATGACAAACTAACACAAAATGAAGATTTCATTATAACTTGACATTCTGAGTTGTTTTCATGAAACCTGCGCTTCCCCTACAAGAGTTCGACCTACCATTATAGGAAAACGTGTTTTCGTGAAGAAATCATGACAAACTAACACAAAATGAAGATTTCATTATAACTTGACATTCTGAGTTGTTTTCATGAAACCTGCGCTTCCCCTATAATAGTTCAACCTACCATTATAGGAAAACGTGTTTTCGTGAAGAAATCATGACAAACTAACACAAAATGAAGATTTCATTATAACTTGACATTCTGAGTTGTTTTCATGAAACCTGCGCTTCCCCTACAAGAGTTCCACCTACCATTATAGGAAAACGTGTTTTCGTGAAGAAATCATGACAAACTAACACAAAATGATGATTTCATTATAACTTGACATTCTGAGTTGTTTTCATGAAACCTGCGCTTCCCCTATAAGAGTTCAACCTACCATTATAGGAAAACGTGTTTTCGTGAAGAAATCATGACAAACTAACACAAAATGAAGATTTCATTATAACTTGACATTCTGAGTTGTTTTCATGAAACCTGCGCTTCCCCTACAAGAGTTCGACCTACCATTATAGGAAAACGTGTTTTCGTGAAGAAATCATGACAAACTAACACAAAATGAAGATTTCATTATAACTTGACATTCTGAGTTGTTTTCATGAAACCTGCGCTTCCCCTACAAGAGTTCGACCTACCATTATAGGAAAACGTGTTTTCGTGAAGAAATCATGACAAACTAACACAAAATGAAGATTTCATTATAACTTGACATTCTGAGTTGTTTTCATGAAACCTGCGCTTCCCCTATAAGAGTTCAACCTACCATTATAGGAAAACGTGTTTTCGTGAAGAAATCATGACAAACTAACAAAAAATGAAGATTTCATTATAACTTGACATTCTGAGTTGTTTTCATGAAACCTGCACTTCCCCTACAAGAGTTCGACCTACCATTATAGGAAAACGTGTTTTCGTGAACAAATCATGACAAACTAACACAAAATGAAGATTTCATTATAACTTGACATTCTGAGTTGTTTTCATGAAACCTGCGCTTCCCCTACAAGAGTTCGACCTACCATTATAGGAAAACGTGTTTTCGTGAAGAAATCATGACAAACTAACACAAAATGAAGATTTCATTATAACTTGACATTCTGAGTTGTTTTCATGAAACCTGCGCTTCCCCTACAAGAGTTCGACCTACCATTATAGGAAAACGTGTTTTCGTGAAGAAATCATGACAAACTAACACAAAATGAAGATTTCATTATAACTTGACATTCTGAGTTGTTTTCATGAAACCTGCGCATCCCCTACAAGAGTTCGACCTACCATTATAGGAAAACGTGTTTTCGTGAAGAAATCATGACAAACTAACACAAAATGAAGATTTCATTATAACTTGACATTCTGAGTTGTTTTCATGAAACTTGCGCTTCCCCTACAAGAGTTCGACCTACCATTATAGGAAAACGTGTTTTCGTGAAGAAATCATGACAAACTAACACAAAATGAAGATATCATTATAACTTGACATTCTGAGTTGTTTTCATGAAACCTGCACTTCCCCTATAAGAGTTCTACCTACCATTATAGGAAAACGTGTTTTCGTGAAGAAATCATGACAAACTAACACAAAATGAAGATTTCATTATAACTTGACATTCTGAGTTGTTTTCATGAAACCTGCGCTTCCCCTACAAGAGTTCGACCTACCATTATAGGAAAACGTGTTTTCGTGAAGAAATCATGACAAACTAACACAAAATGAAGATTTCATTATAACTTGACATTCTGAGTTGTTTTCATGAAACCTGCACTTCCCCTATAAGAGTTCAACCTACCATTATAGGAAAACGTGTTTTCGTGAAGAAATCATGACAAACTAACAAAAAATGAAGATTTCATTATAACTTGACATTCTGAGTTGTTTTCATGAAACCTGCACTTCCCCTACAAGAGTTCGACCTACCATTATAGGAACACGTGTTTTCGTGAAGAAATCATGACAAACTAACACAAAATGAAGATTTCATTATAACTTGACATTCTGAGTTGTTTTCATAAAACCTGCGCATCCCCTACAAGAGTTCGACCTACCATTATAGGAAAACGTGTTTTCGTGAAGAAATCATGACAAACTAACACAAAATGAAGATTTCATTATAACTTGACATTCTGAGTTGTTTTCATGAAACCTGCGCTTCCCCTACAAGAGTTCGACCTACCATTATAGGAAAACGTGTTTTCGTGAAGAAATCATGACAAACTAACACAAAATGAAGATTTCATTATAACTTGACATTCTGAGTTGTTTTCATGAAACCTGCGCTTCCCCTACAAGAGTTCGACCTACCATTATAGGAAAACGTGTTTTCGTGAAGAAATCATGACAAACTAACACAAAATGAAGATTTCATTGTAACTTGACATTCTGAGTTGTTTTCATGAAACCTGCGCTTCCCCTATAAGAGTTCAACCTACCATTATAGGAAAACGTGTTTTCGTGAAGAAATCATGACAAACTAACACAAAATGAAGATTTCATTATAACTTGACATTCTGAGTTGTTTTCATGAAACCTGCGCTTCCCCTACAAGAGTTCGACCTACCATTATAGGAAAACGTGTTTTCGTGAAGAAATCATGACAAACTAACACAAAATGAAGATTTCATTATAACTTGACATTCTGAGTTGTTTTCATGAAACCTGCGCTTCCCCTATAATAGTTCAACCTACCATTATAGGAAAACGTGTTTTCGTGAAGAAATCATGACAAACTAACACAAAATGAAGATTTCATTATAACTTGACATTCTGAGTTGTTTTCATGAAACCTGCGCTTCCCCTACAAGAGTTCCACCTACCATTATAGGAAAACGTGTTTTCGTGAAGAAATCATGACAAACTAACACAAAATGATGATTTCATTATAACTTGACATTCTGAGTTGTTTTCATGAAACCTGCGCTTCCCCTATAAGAGTTCAACCTACCATTATAGGAAAACGTGTTTTCGTGAAGAAATCATGACAAACTAACACAAAATGAAGATTTCATTATAACTTGACATTCTGAGTTGTTTTCATGAAACCTGCGCTTCCCCTACAAGAGTTCGACCTACCATTATAGGAAAACGTGTTTTCGTGAAGAAATCATGACAAACTAACACAAAATGAAGATTTCATTATAACTTGACATTCTGAGTTGTTTTCATGAAACCTGCGCTTCCCCTACAAGAGTTCGACCTACCATTATAGGAAAACGTGTTTTCGTGAAGAAATCATGACAAACTAACACAAAATGAAGATTTCATTATAACTTGACATTCTGAGTTGTTTTCATGAAACCTGCGCTTCCCCTATAAGAGTTCAACCTACCATTATAGGAAAACGTGTTTTCGTGAAGAAATCATGACAAACTAACAAAAAATGAAGATTTCATTATAACTTGACATTCTGAGTTGTTTTCATGAAACCTGCACTTCCCCTACAAGAGTTCGACCTACCATTATAGGAAAACGTGTTTTCGTGAACAAATCATGACAAACTAACACAAAATGAAGATTTCATTATAACTTGACATTCTGAGTTGTTTTCATGAAACCTGCGCTTCCCCTACAAGAGTTCGACCTACCATTATAGGAAAACGTGTTTTCGTGAAGAAATCATGACAAACTAACACAAAATGAAGATTTCATTATAACTTGACATTCTGAGTTGTTTTCATGAAACCTGCGCTTCCCCTACAAGAGTTCGACCTACCATTATAGGAAAACGTGTTTTCGTGAAGAAATCATGACAAACTAACACAAAATGAAGATTTCATTATAACTTGACATTCTGAGTTGTTTTCATGAAACCTGCGCATCCCCTACAAGAGTTCGACCTACCATTATAGGAAAACGTGTTTTCGTGAAGAAATCATGACAAACTAACACAAAATGAAGATTTCATTATAACTTGACATTCTGAGTTGTTTTCATGAAACTTGCGCTTCCCCTACAAGAGTTCGACCTACCATTATAGGAAAACGTGTTTTCGTGAAGAAATCATGACAAACTAACACAAAATGAAGATATCATTATAACTTGACATTCTGAGTTGTTTTCATGAAACCTGCACTTCCCCTATAAGAGTTCTACCTACCATTATAGGAAAACGTGTTTTCGTGAAGAAATCATGACAAACTAACACAAAATGAAGATTTCATTATAACTTGACATTCTGAGTTGTTTTCATGAAACCTGCGCTTCCCCTACAAGAGTTCGACCTACCATTATAGGAAAACGTGTTTTCGTGAAGAAATCATGACAAACTAACACAAAATGAAGATTTCATTATAACTTGACATTCTGAGTTGTTTTCATGAAACCTGCACTTCCCCTATAAGAGTTCAACCTACCATTATAGGAAAACGTGTTTTCGTGAAGAAATCATGACAAACTAACAAAAAATGAAGATTTCATTATAACTTGACATTCTGAGTTGTTTTCATGAAACCTGCACTTCCCCTACAAGAGTTCGACCTACCATTATAGGAACACGTGTTTTCGTGAAGAAATCATGACAAACTAACACAAAATGAAGATTTCATTATAACTTGACATTCTGAGTTGTTTTCATAAAACCTGCGCATCCCCTACAAGAGTTCGACCTACCATTATAGGAAAACGTGTTTTCGTGAAGAAATCATGACAAACTAACACAAAATGAAGATTTCATTATAACTTGACATTCTGAGTTGTTTTCATGAAACCTGCGCTTCCCCTACAAGAGTTCGACCTACCATTATAGGAAAACGTGTTTTCGTGAAGAAATCATGACAAACTAACACAAAATGAAGATTTCATTATAACTTGACATTCTGAGTTGTTTTCATGAAACCTGCGCTTCCCCTACAAGAGTTCGACCTACCATTATAGGAAAATGTGTTTTCGTGAAGAAATCATGATAAACTAACACAAAATGAAGATTTCATTATAACTTGACATTCAGAGTTGTTTTCATGAAACCTGCGCTTCCCCTATAAGAGTTCGACCTACCATTATAGGAAAACGTGTTTTCGTGAAGAAATCATGACAAACTAACACAAAATGAAGATTTCATTATAACTTGACATTCTGAGTTGTTTTCATGAAACCTGCGCTTCCCCTATAAGAGTTCGACCTACCATTATAGGAAAACGTGTTTTCGTGAAGAAATCATGGCAAACTAACACAAAATGAAGATTTCATTATAACTTGACATTCTGAGTTGTTTTCATGAAACCTGCGCTTCCCCTACAAGAGTTCGACCTACCATTATAGGAAAACGTGTTTTCGTGAAGAAATCATGACAAACTAACACAAAATGAAGATTTCATTATAACTTGACATTCTGAGTTGTTTTCATGAAACCTGCGCTTCCCCTACAAGAGTTCGACCTACCATTATAGGAAAACGTGTTTTCGTGAAGAAATCATGACAAACTAACACAAAATGAAGATTTCATTATAACTTGACATTCTGAGTTGTTTTCATGAAACCTGCGCTTCCCGTACAAGAGTTCGACCTACCATTATAGGAAAACGTGTTTTCGTGAAGAAATCATGACAAACTAACACAAAATGAAGATTTCATTATAACTTGACATTCTGAGTTGTTTTCATGAAACCTGCGCTTCCCCTATAATAGTTCAACCTACCATTATAGGAAAACGTGTTTTCGTGAAGAAATCATGACAAACTAACACAAAATGAAGATTTCATTATAACTTGACATTCTGAGTTGTTTTCATGAAACCTGCGCTTCCCCTACAAGAGTTCCACCTACCATTATAGGAAAACGTGTTTTCGTGAAGAAATCATGACAAACTAACACAAAATGATGATTTCATTATAACTTGACATTCTGAGTTGTTTTCATGAAACCTGCGCTTCCCCTATAAGAGTTCGACCTACCATTATAGGAAAACGTGTTTTCGTGAAGAAATCATGACAAACTAACACAAAATGAAGATTTCATTGTAACTTGACATTCTGAGTTGTTTTCATGAAAGCTGCGCTTCCCCTATAAGAGTTCAACCTACCATTATAGGAAAACGTGTTTTCGTGAAGAAATCATGACAAACTAACACAAAATGAAGATTTCATTATAACTTGACATTCTGAGTTGTTTTCATGAAACCTGCGCTTCCCCTACAAGAGTTCGACCTACCATTATAGGAAAACGTGTTTTCGTGAAGAAATCATGACAAACTAACACAAAATGAAGATTTCATTATAACTTGACATTCTGAGTTGTTTTCATGAAACCTGCGCTTCCCCTACAAGAGTTCGACCTACCATTATAGGAAAACGTGTTTTCGTGAAGAAATCATGACAAACTAACACAAAATGAAGATTTCATTATAACTTGACATTCTGAGTTGTTTTCATGAAACCTGCACTTCCCCTATAAGAGTTCAACCTACCATTATAGGAAAACGTGTTTTCGTGAAGAAATCATGACAAACTAACAAAAAATGAAGATTTCATTATAACTTGACATTCTGAGTTGTTTTCATGAAACCTGCACTTCCCCTACAAGAGTTCGACCTACCATTATAGGAACACGTGTTTTCGTGAAGAAATCATGACAAACTAACACAAAATGAAGATTTCATTATAACTTGACATTCTGAGTTGTTTTCATAAAACCTGCGCATCCCCTACAAGAGTTCGACCTACCATTATAGGAAAACGTGTTTTCGTGAAGAAATCATGACAAACTAACACAAAATGAAGATTTCATTATAACTTGACATTCTGAGTTGTTTTCATGAAACCTGCGCTTCCCCTACAAGAGTTCGACCTACCATTATAGGAAAACGTGTTTTCGTGAAGATATCATGACAAACTAACACAAAATGAAGATTTCATTATAACTTGACATTCTGAGTTGTTTTCATGAAACCTGCGCTTCCCCTACAAGAGTTCGACCTACCATTATAGGAAAATGTGTTTTCGTGAAGAAATCATGATAAACTAACACAAAATGAAGATTTCATTATAACTTGACATTCAGAGTTGTTTTCATGAAACCTGCGCTTCCCCTATAAGAGTTCGACCTACCATTATAGGAAAACGTGTTTTCGTGAAGAAATCATGACAAACTAACACAAAATGAAGATTTCATTATAACTTGACATTCTGAGTTGTTTTCATGAAACCTGCGCTTCCCCTATAAGAGTTCGACCTACCATTATAGGAAAACGTGTTTTCGTGAAGAAATCATGGCAAACTAACACAAAATGAAGATTTCATTATAACTTGACATTCTGAGTTGTTTTCATGAAACCTGCGCTTCCCCTACAAGAGTTCGACCTACCATTATAGGAAAACGTGTTTTCGTGAAGAAATCATGACAAACTAACACAAAATGAAGATTTCATTATAACTTGACATTCTGAGTTGTTTTCATGAAACCTGCGCTTCCCCTACAAGAGTTCGACCTACCATTATAGGAAAACGTGTTTTCGTGAAGAAATCATGACAAACTAACACAAAATGAAGATTTCATTATAACTTGACATTCTGAGTTGTTTTCATGAAACCTGCGCTTCCCGTACAAGAGTTCGACCTACCATTATAGGAAAACGTGTTTTCGTGAAGAAATCATGACAAACTAACACAAAATGAAGATTTCATTATAACTTGACATTCTGAGTTGTTTTCATGAAACCTGCGCTTCCCCTATAATAGTTCAACCTACCATTATAGGAAAACGTGTTTTCGTGAAGAAATCATGACAAACTAACACAAAATGAAGATTTCATTATAACTTGACATTCTGAGTTGTTTTCATGAAACCTGCGCTTCCCCTACAAGAGTTCCACCTACCATTATAGGAAAACGTGTTTTCGTGAAGAAATCATGACAAACTAACACAAAATGATGATTTCATTATAACTTGACATTCTGAGTTGTTTTCATGAAACCTGCGCTTCCCCTATAAGAGTTCGACCTACCATTATAGGAAAACGTGTTTTCGTGAAGAAATCATGACAAACTAACACAAAATGAAGATTTCATTGTAACTTGACATTCTGAGTTGTTTTCATGAAAGCTGCGCTTCCCCTATAAGAGTTCAACCTACCATTATAGGAAAACGTGTTTTCGTGAAGAAATCATGACAAACTAACACAAAATGAAGATTTCATTATAACTTGACATTCTGAGTTGTTTTCATGAAACCTGCGCTTCCCCTACAAGAGTTCGACCTACCATTATAGGAAAACGTGTTTTCGTGAAGAAATCATGACAAACTAACACAAAATGAAGATTTCATTATAACTTGACATTCTGAGTTGTTTTCATGAAACCTGCGCTTCCCCTACAAGAGTTCGACCTACCATTATAGGAAAACGTGTTTTCGTGAAGAAATCATGACAAACTAACACAAAATGAAGATTTCATTGTAACTTGACATTCTGAGTTGTTTTCATGAAACCTGCGCTTCCCCTATAAGAGTTCAACCTACCATTATAGGAAAACGTGTTTTCGTGAAGAAATCATGACAAACTAACACAAAATGAAGATTTCATTATAACTTGACATTCTGAGTTGTTTTCATGAAACCTGCGCTTCCCCTACAAGAGTTCGACCTACCATTATAGGAAAACGTGTTTTCGTGAAGAAATCATGACAAACTAACACAAAATGAAGATTTCATTATAACTTGACATTCTGAGTTGTTTTCATGAAACCTGCGCTTCCCCTACAAGAGTTCGACCTACCATTATAGGAAAACGTGTTTTCGTGAAGAAATCATGACAAACTAACACAAAATGAAGATTTCATTATAACTTGACATTCTGAGTTGTTTTCATGAAACCTGCACTTCCCCTATAAGAGTTCAACCTACCATTATAGGAAAACGTGTTTTCGTGAAGAAATCATGACAAACTAACAAAAAATGAAGATTTCATTATAACTTGACATTCTGAGTTGTTTTCATGAAACCTGCACTTCCCCTACAAGAGTTCGACCTACCATTATAGGAAAACGTGTTTTCGTGAACAAATCATGACAAACTAACACAAAATGAAGATTTCATTATAACTTGACATTCTGAGTTGTTTTCATGAAACCTGCGCTTCCCCTACAAGAGTTCGACCTACCATTATAGGAAAACGTGTTTTCGTGAAGAAATCATGACAAACTAACACAAAATGAAGATTTCATTATAACTTGACATTCTGAGTTGTTTTCATGAAACCTGCGCTTCCCCTACAAGAGTTCGACCTACCATTATAGGAAAACGTGTTTTCGTGAAGATATCATGACAAACTAACACAAAATGAAGATTTCATTATAACTTGACATTCTGAGTTGTTTTCATGAAACCTGCGCTTCCCCTACAAGAGTTCGACCTACCATTATAGGAAAATGTGTTTTCGTGAAGAAATCATGATAAACTAACACAAAATGAAGATTTCATTATAACTTGACATTCAGAGTTGTTTTCATGAAACCTGCGCTTCCCCTATAAGAGTTCGACCTACCATTATAGGAAAACGTGTTTTTGTGAAGAAATCATGACAAACTAACACAAAATGAAGATTTCATTATAACTTGACATTCTGAGTTGTTTTCATGAAACCTGCGCTTCCCCTATAAGAGTTCGACCTACCATTATAGGAAAACGTGTTTTCGTGAAGAAATCATGGCAAACTAACACAAAATGAAGATTTCATTATAACTTGACATTCTGAGTTGTTTTCATGAAACCTGCGCTTCCCCTACAAGAGTTCGACCTACCATTATAGGAAAACGTGTTTTCGTGAAGAAATCATGACAAACTAACACAAAATGAAGATTTCATTATAACTTGACATTCTGAGTTGTTTTCATGAAACCTGCGCTTCCCCTACAAGAGTTCGACCTACCATTATAGGAAAACGTGTTTTCGTGAAGAAATCATGACAAACTAACACAAAATGAAGATTTCATTATAACTTGACATTCTGAGTTGTTTTCATGAAACCTGCGCTTCCCGTACAAGAGTTCGACCTACCATTATAGGAAAACGTGTTTTCGTGAAGAAATCATGACAAACTAACACAAAATGAAGATTTCATTATAACTTGACATTCTGAGTTGTTTTCATGAAACCTGCGCTTCCCCTATAATAGTTCAACCTACCATTATAGGAAAACGTGTTTTCGTGAAGATATCATGACAAACTAACACAAAATGAAGATTTCATTATAACTTGACATTCTGAGTTGTTTTCATGAAACCTGCGCTTCCCCTACAAGAGTTCGACCTACCATTATAGGAAAATGTGTTTTCGTGAAGAAATCATGATAAACTAACACAAAATGAAGATTTCATTATAACTTGACATTCAGAGTTGTTTTCATGAAACCTGCGCTTCCCCTATAAGAGTTCGACCTACCATTATAGGAAAACGTGTTTTCGTGAAGAAATCATGACAAACTAACACAAAATGAAGATTTCATTATAACTTGACATTCTGAGTTGTTTTCATGAAACCTGCACTTCCCCTACAAGAGTTCGACCTACCATTATAGGAAAACGTGTTTTCGTGAAGAAATCATGGCAAACTAACACAAAATGAAGATTTCATTATAACTTGACATTCTGAGTTGTTTTCATGAAACCTGCGCTTCCCCTACAAGAGTTCGACCTACCATTATAGGAAAACGTGTTTTCGTGAAGAAATCATGACAAACTAACACAAAATGAAGATTTCATTATAACTTGACATTCTGAGTTGTTTTCATGAAACCTGCGCTTCCCCTACAAGAGTTCGACCTACCATTATATTAAAACGTGTTTTCGTGAAGATATCATGACAAACTAACACAAAATGAAGATTTCATTATAACTTGACATTCTGAGTTGTTTTCATGAAACCTGCGCTTCCCCTACAAGAGTTCGACCTACCATTATAGGAAAATGTGTTTTCGTGAAGAAATCATGATAAACTAACACAAAATGAAGATTTCATTATAACTTGACATTCAGAGTTGTTTTCATGAAACCTGCGCTTCCCCTATAAGAGTTCGACCTACCATTATAGGAAAACGTGTTTTTGTGAAGAAATCATGACAAACTAACACAAAATGAAGATTTCATTATAACTTGACATTCTGAGTTGTTTTCATGAAACCTGCGCTTCCCCTATAAGAGTTCGACCTACCATTATAGGAAAACGTGTTTTCGTGAAGAAATCATGGCAAACTAACACAAAATGAAGATTTCATTATAACTTGACATTCTGAGTTGTTTTCATGAAACCTGCGCTTCCCCTACAAGAGTTCGACCTACCATTATAGGAAAACGTGTTTTCGTGAAGAAATCATGACAAACTAACACAAAATGAAGATTTCATTATAACTTGACATTCTGAGTTGTTTTCATGAAACCTGCGCTTCCCCTACAAGAGTTCGACCTACCATTATAGGAAAACGTGTTTTCGTGAAGAAATCATGACAAACTAACACAAAATGAAGATTTCATTATAACTTGACATTCTGAGTTGTTTTCATGAAACCTGCGCTTCCCGTACAAGAGTTCGACCTACCATTATAGGAAAACGTGTTTTCGTGAAGAAATCATGACAAACTAACACAAAATGAAGATTTCATTATAACTTGACATTCTGAGTTGTTTTCATGAAACCTGCGCTTCCCCTATAATAGTTCAACCTACCATTATAGGAAAACGTGTTTTCGTGAAGAAATCATGACAAACTAACACAAAATGAAGATTTCATTATAACTTGACATTCTGAGTTGTTTTCATGAAACCTGCGCTTCCCCTACAAGAGTTCCACCTACCATTATAGGAAAACGTGTTTTCGTGAAGAAATCATGACAAACTAACACAAAATGATGATTTCATTATAACTTGACATTCTGAGTTGTTTTCATGAAACCTGCGCTTCCCCTATAAGAGTTCGACCTACCATTATAGGAAAACGTGTTTTCGTGAAGAAATCATGACAAACTAACACAAAATGAAGATTTCATTGTAACTTGACATTCTGAGTTGTTTTCATGAAAGCTGCGCTTCCCCTATAAGAGTTCAACCTACCATTATAGGAAAACGTGTTTTCGTGAAGAAATCATGACAAACTAACACAAAATGAAGATTTCATTATAACTTGACATTCTGAGTTGTTTTCATGAAACCTGCGCTTCCCCTACAAGAGTTCGACCTACCATTATAGGAAAACGTGTTTTCGTGAAGAAATCATGACAAACTAACACAAAATGAAGATTTCATTATAACTTGACATTCTGAGTTGTTTTCATGAAACCTGCGCTTCCCCTACAAGAGTTCGACCTACCATTATAGGAAAACGTGTTTTCGTGAAGAAATCATGACAAACTAACACAAAATGAAGATTTCATTGTAACTTGACATTCTGAGTTGTTTTCATGAAACCTGCGCTTCCCCTATAAGAGTTCAACCTACCATTATAGGAAAACGTGTTTTCGTGAAGAAATCATGACAAACTAACACAAAATGAAGATTTCATTATAACTTGACATTCTGAGTTGTTTTCATGAAACCTGCGCTTCCCCTACAAGAGTTCGACCTACCATTATAGGAAAACGTGTTTTCGTGAAGAAATCATGACAAACTAACACAAAATGAAGATTTCATTATAACTTGACATTCTGAGTTGTTTTCATGAAACCTGCGCTTCCCCTACAAGAGTTCGACCTACCATTATAGGAAAACGTGTTTTCGTGAAGAAATCATGACAAACTAACACAAAATGAAGATTTCATTATAACTTGACATTCTGAGTTGTTTTCATGAAACCTGCACTTCCCCTATAAGAGTTCAACCTACCATTATAGGAAAACGTGTTTTCGTGAAGAAATCATGACAAACTAACAAAAAATGAAGATTTCATTATAACTTGACATTCTGAGTTGTTTTCATGAAACCTGCACTTCCCCTACAAGAGTTCGACCTACCATTATAGGAAAACGTGTTTTCGTGAAGAAATCATGACAAACTAACACAAAATGAAGATTTCATTATAACTTGACATTCTGAGTTGTTTTCATGAAACCTGCGCTTCCCCTACAAGAGTTCGACCTACCATTATAGGAAAACGTGTTTTCGTGAAGAAATCATGACAAACTAACACAAAATGAAGATTTCATTGTAACTTGACATTCTGAGTTGTTTTCATGAAACCTGCGCTTCCCCTACAAGAGTTCGACCTACCATTATAGGAAAACGTGTTTTCGTGAAGAAATCATGACAAACTAACACAAAATGAAGATTTCATTATAACTTGACATTCTGAGTTGTTTTCATGAAACTTGCGCTTCCCCTACAAGAGTTCGACCTACCATTATAGGAAAACGTGTTTTCGTGAAGAAATCATGACAAACTAACACAAAATGAAGATATCATTATAACTTGACATTCTAAGTTGTTTTCATGAAACCTGCACTTCCCCTATAAGAGTTCTACCTACCATTATAGGAAAACGTGTTTTCGTGAAGAAATCATGACAAACTAACACAAAATGAAGATTTCATTATAACTTGACATTCTGAGTTGTTTTCATGAAACCTGCGCTTCCCCTACAAGAGTTCGACCTACCATTATAGGAAAACGTGTTTTCGTGAAGAAATCATGACAAACTAACACAAAATGAAGATTTCATTATAACTTGACATTCTGAGTTGTTTTCATGAAACCTGCACTTCCCCTATAAGAGTTCGACCTACCATTATAGGAAAACGTGTTTTCGTGAAGAAATCATGACAAACTAACAAAAAATGAAGATTTCATTATAACTTGACATTCTGAGTTGTTTTCATGAAACCTGCACTTCCCCTACAAGAGTTCGACCTACCATTATAGGAACACGTGTTTTCGTGAAGAAATCATGACAAACTAACACAAAATGAAGATTTCATTATAACTTGACATTCTGAGTTGTTTTCATGAAACCTGCGCTTCCCCTACAAGAGTTCGACCTACCATTATAGGAAAACGTGTTTTCGTGAAGAAATCATGACAAACTAACACAAAATGAAGATTTCATTATAACTTGACATTCTGAGTTGTTTTCATGAAACCTGCGCTTCCCCTACAAGAGTTCGACCTACCATTATAGGAAAACGTGTTTTCGTGAAGAAATCATGACAAACTAACACAAAATGAAGATTTCATTATAACTTGACATTCTGAGTTGTTTTCATGAAACCTGCGCTTCCCCTACAAGAGTTCGACCTACCATTATAGGAAAACGTGTTTTCGTGAAGAAATCATGACAAACTAACACAAAATGAAGATTTCATTGTAACTTGACATTCTGAGTTGTTTTCATGAAACCTGCGCTTCCCCTACAAGAGTTCGACCTACCATTATAGGAAAACGTGTTTTCGTGAAGAAATCATGACAAACTAACACAAAATGAAGATTTCATTATAACTTGACATTCTGAGTTGTTTTCATGAAACCTGCGCTTCCCCTACAAGAGTTCGACCTACCATTATAGGAAAACGTGTTTTCGTGAAGAAATCATGACAAACTAACACAAAATGAAGATTTCATTATAACTTGACATTCTGAGTTGTTTTCATGAAACCTGCGCATCCCCTACAAGAGTTCGACCTACCATTATAGGAAAACGTGTTTTCGTGAAGAAATCATGACAAACTAACACAAAATGAAGATTTCATTATAACTTGACATTCTGAGTTGTTTTCATGAAACTTGCGCTTCCCCTACAAGAGTTCGACCTACCATTATAGGAAAACGTGTTTTCGTGAAGAAATCATGACAAACTAACACAAAATGAAGATTTCATTATAACTTGACATTCTGAGTTGTTTTCATGAAACCTGCGCTTCCCCTACAAGAGTTCGACCTACCATTATAGGAAAACGTGTTTTCGTGAAGAAATCATGACAAACTAACACAAAATGAAGATTTCATTATAACTTGACATTCTGAGTTGTTTTCATGAAACCTGCACTTCCCCTATAAGAGTTCAACCTACCATTATAGGAAAACGTGTTTTCGTGAAGAAATCATGACAAACTAACAAAAAATGAAGATTTCATTATAACTTGACATTCTGAGTTGTTTTCATGAAACCTGCACTTCCCCTACAAGAGTTCGACCTACCATTATAGGAACACGTGTTTTCGTGAAGAAATCATGACAAACTAACACAAAATGAAGATTTCATTATAACTTGACATTCTGAGTTGTTTTCATGAAACCTGCGCTTCCCCTACAAGAGTTCGACCTACCATTATAGGAAAACGTGTTTTCGTGAAGAAATCATGACAAACTAACACAAAATGAAGATTTCATTATAACTTGACATTCTGAGATGTTTTCATGAAACCTGCGCTTCCCCTGCAGGAGTTCGACCTACCATTATAGGAAAACGTGTTTTCGTGAAGAAATCATGACAAACTAACACAAAATGATGATTTCATTATAACTTGACATTCTGAGTTGTTTTCATGAAACCTGCGCTTCCCCTATAAGAGTTCAACCTACCATTATAGGAAAACGTGTTTTCGTGAAGAAATCATGACAAACTAACACAAAATGATGATTTCATTATAACTTGACATTCTGAGTTGTTTTCATGAAACCTGCGCTTCCCCTATAAGAGTTCGACCTACCATTATAGGAAAACGTGTTTTCGTGAAGAAATCATGACAAACTAACACAAAATGAAGATTTCATTGTAACTTGACATTCTGAGTTGTTTTCATGAAAGCTGCGCTTCCCCTATAAGAGTTCAACCTACCATTATAGGAAAACGTGTTTTCGTGAAGAAATCATGACAAACTAACACAAAATGAAGATTTCATTTTAACTTGACATTCTGAGTTGTTTTCATGAAACCTGCGCTTCCCCTACAAGAGTTTGACCTACCATTATAGGAAAACGTGTTTTCCTGAAGAAATCATGACAAACTAACACAAAATGAAGATTTCATTATAACTTGACATTCTGAGTTGTTTTCATGAAACCTGCGCTTCCCCTACAAGAGTTCGACCTACCATTATAGGAAAACGTGTTTTCGTGAAGAAATCATGACAAACTAACACAAAATGAAGATTTCATTATAACTTGACATTCTGAGTTGTTTTCATGAAACCTGCGCATCCCCTACAAGAGTTCGACCTACCATTATAGGAAAACGTGTTTTCGTGAAGAAATCATGACAAACTAACACAAAATGAAGATTTCATTATAACTTGACATTCTGAGTTGTTTTCATGAAACTTGCGCTTCCCCTACAAGAGTTCGACCTACCATTATAGGAAAACGTGTTTTCGTGAAGAAATCATGACAAACTAACACAAAATGAAGATATCATTATAACTTGACATTCTGAGTTGTTTTCATGAAACCTGCACTTCCCCTACAAGAGTTCGACCTACCATTATAGGAAAACGTGTTTTCGTGAAGAAATCATGACAAACTAACACAAAATGAAGATTTCATTATAACTTGACATTCTGAGTTGTTTTCATGAAACCTGCGCTTCCCCTACAAGAGTTCGACCTACCATTATAGGAAAACGTGTTTTCGTGAAGAAATCATGACAAACTAACACAAAATGAAGATTTCATTGTAACTTGACATTCTGAGTTGTTTTCATGAAACCTGCGCTTCCCCTACAAGAGTTCGACCTACCATTATAGGAAAACGTGTTTTCGTGAAGAAATCATGACAAACTAACACAAAATGAAGATTTCATTATAACTTGACATTCTGAGTTGTTTTCATGAAACTTGCGCTTCCCCTACAAGAGTTCGACCTACCATTATAGGAAAACGTGTTTTCGTGAAGAAATCATGACAAACTAACACAAAATGAAGATATCATTATAACTTGACATTCTAAGTTGTTTTCATGAAACCTGCACTTCCCCTATAAGAGTTCTACCTACCATTATAGGAAAACGTGTTTTCGTGAAGAAATCATGACAAACTAACACAAAATGAAGATTTCATTATAACTTGACATTCTGAGTTGTTTTCATGAAACCTGCGCTTCCCCTACAAGAGTTCGACCTACCATTATAGGAAAACGTGTTTTCGTGAAGAAATCATGACAAACTAACACAAAATGAAGATTTCATTATAACTTGACATTCTGAGTTGTTTTCATGAAACCTGCGCTTCCCCTACAAGAGTTCGACCTACCATTATAGGAAAACGTGTTTTCGTGAAGAAATCATGACAAACTAACACAAAATGAAGATTTCATTATAACTTGACATTCTGAGTTGTTTTCATGAAACCTGCGCTTCCCCTACAAGAGTTCGACCTACCATTATAGGAAAACGTGTTTTCGTGAAGAAATCATGACAAACTAACACAAAATGAAGATTTCATTGTAACTTGACATTCTGAGTTGTTTTCATGAAACCTGCGCTTCCCCTACAAGAGTTCGACCTACCATTATAGGAAAACGTGTTTTCGTGAAGAAATCATGACAAACTAACACAAAATGAAGATTTCATTATAACTTGACATTCTGAGTTGTTTTCATGAAACCTGCGCTTCCCCTACAAGAGTTCGACCTACCATTATAGGAAAACGTGTTTTCGTGAAGAAATCATGACAAACTAACACAAAATGAAGATTTCATTATAACTTGACATTCTGAGTTGTTTTCATGAAACCTGCGCATCCCCTACAAGAGTTCGACCTACCATTATAGGAAAACGTGTTTTCGTGAAGAAATCATGACAAACTAACACAAAATGAAGATTTCATTATAACTTGACATTCTGAGTTGTTTTCATGAAACTTGCGCTTCCCCTACAAGAGTTCGACCTACCATTATAGGAAAACGTGTTTTCGTGAAGAAATCATGACAAACTAACACAAAATGAAGATTTCATTATAACTTGACATTCTGAGTTGTTTTCATGAAACCTGCGCTTCCCCTACAAGAGTTCGACCTACCATTATAGGAAAACGTGTTTTCGTGAAGAAATCATGACAAACTAACACAAAATGAAGATTTCATTATAACTTGACATTCTGAGTTGTTTTCATGAAACCTGCACTTCCCCTATAAGAGTTCAACCTACCATTATAGGAAAACGTGTTTTCGTGAAGAAATCATGACAAACTAACAAAAAATGAAGATTTCATTATAACTTGACATTCTGAGTTGTTTTCATGAAACCTGCACTTCCCCTACAAGAGTTCGACCTACCATTATAGGAACACGTGTTTTCGTGAAGAAATCATGACAAACTAACACAAAATGAAGATTTCATTATAACTTGACATTCTGAGTTGTTTTCATGAAACCTGCGCTTCCCCTACAAGAGTTCGACCTACCATTATAGGAAAACGTGTTTTCGTGAAGAAATCATGACAAACTAACACAAAATGAAGATTTCATTATAACTTGACATTCTGAGTTGTTTTCATGAAACCTGCGCATCCCCTGCAGGAGTTCGACCTACCATTATAGGAAAACGTGTTTTCGTGAAGAAATCATGACAAACTAACACAAAATGAAGATTTCATTATAACTTGACATTCTGAGTTGTTTTCATGAAACTTGCGCTTCCCCTACAAGAGTTCGACCTACCATTATAGGAAAACGTGTTTTCGTGAAGAAATCATGACAAACTAACACAAAATGAAGATTTCATTATAACTTGACATTCTGAGTTGTTTTCATGAAACCTGCGCTTCCCCTACAAGAGTTCGACCTACCATTATAGGAAAACGTGTTTTCGTGAAGAAATCATGACAAACTAACACAAAATGAAGATTTCATTATAACTTGACATTCTGAGTTGTTTTCATGAAACCTGCACTTCCCCTATAAGAGTTCAACCTACCATTATAGGAAAACGTGTTTTCGTGAAGAAATCATGACAAACTAACAAAAAATGAAGATTTCATTATAACTTGACATTCTGAGTTGTTTTCATGAAACCTGCACTTCCCCTACAAGAGTTCGACCTACCATTATAGGAACACGTGTTTTCGTGAAGAAATCATGACAAACTAACACAAAATGAAGATTTCATTATAACTTGACATTCTGAGTTGTTTTCATGAAACCTGCGCTTCCCCTACAAGAGTTCGACCTACCATTATAGGAAAACGTGTTTTCGTGAAGAAATCATGACAAACTAACACAAAATGAAGATTTCATTATAACTTGACATTCTGAGATGTTTTCATGAAACCTGCGCTTCCCCTGCAGGAGTTCGACCTACCATTATAGGAAAACGTGTTTTCGTGAAGAAATCATGACAAACTAACACAAAATGATGATTTCATTATAACTTGACATTCTGAGTTGTTTTCATGAAACCTGCGCTTCCCCTATAAGAGTTCAACCTACCATTATAGGAAAACGTGTTTTCGTGAAGAAATCATGACAAACTAACACAAAATGATGATTTCATTATAACTTGACATTCTGAGTTGTTTTCATGAAACCTGCGCTTCCCCTATAAGAGTTCGACCTACCATTATAGGAAAACGTGTTTTCGTGAAGAAATCATGACAAACTAACACAAAATGAAGATTTCATTGTAACTTGACATTCTGAGTTGTTTTCATGAAAGCTGCGCTTCCCCTATAAGAGTTCAACCTACCATTATAGGAAAACGTGTTTTCGTGAAGAAATCATGACAAACTAACACAAAATGAAGATTTCATTTTAACTTGACATTCTGAGTTGTTTTCATGAAACCTGCGCTTCCCCTACAAGAGTTTGACCTACCATTATAGGAAAACGTGTTTTCCTGAAGAAATCATGACAAACTAACACAAAATGAAGATTTCATTATAACTTGACATTCTGAGTTGTTTTCATGAAACCTGCGCTTCCCCTACAAGAGTTCGACCTACCATTATAGGAAAACGTGTTTTCGTGAAGAAATCATGACAAACTAACACAAAATGAAGATTTCATTATAACTTGACATTCTGAGTTGTTTTCATGAAACCTGCGCATCCCCTACAAGAGTTCGACCTACCATTATAGGAAAACGTGTTTTCGTGAAGAAATCATGACAAACTAACACAAAATGAAGATTTCATTATAACTTGACATTCTGAGTTGTTTTCATGAAACTTGCGCTTCCCCTACAAGAGTTCGACCTACCATTATAGGAAAACGTGTTTTCGTGAAGAAATCATGACAAACTAACACAAAATGAAGATATCATTATAACTTGACATTCTGAGTTGTTTTCATGAAACCTGCACTTCCCCTATAAGAGTTCTACCTACCATTATAGGAAAACGTGTTTTCGTGAAGAAATCATGACAAACTAACACAAAATGAAGATTTCATTATAACTTGACATTCTGAGTTGTTTTCATGAAACCTGCGCTTCCCCTACAAGAGTTCGACCTACCATTATAGGAAAACGTGTTTTCGTGAAGAAATCATGACAAACTAACACAAAATGAAGATTTCATTATAACTTGACATTCTGAGTTGTTTTCATGAAACCTGCACTTCCCCTATAAGAGTTCAACCTACCATTATAGGAAAACGTGTTTTCGTGAAGAAATCATGACAAACTAACAAAAAATGAAGATTTCATTATAATTTGACATTCTGAGTTGTTTTCATGAAACCTGCACTTCCCCTACAAGAGTTCGACCTACCATTATAGGAACACGTGTTTTCGTGAAGAAATCATGACAAACTAACACAAAATGAAGATTTCATTATAACTTGACATTCTGAGTTGTTTTCATGAAACCTGCGCATCCCCTACAAGAGTTCGACCTACCATTATAGGAAAACGTGTTTTCGTGAAGAAATCATGACAAACTAACACAAAATGAAGATTTCATTATAACTTGACATTCTGAGTTGTTTTCATGAAACCTGCGCTTCCCCTACAAGAGTTCGACCTACCATTATAGGAAAACGTGTTTTCGTGAAGATATCATGACAAACTAACACAAAATGAAGATTTCATTATAACTTGACATTCTGAGTTGTTTTCATGAAACCTGCGCTTCCCCTACAAGAGTTCGACCTACCATTATAGGAAAATGTGTTTTCGTGAAGAAATCATGATAAACTAACACAAAATGAAGATTTCATTATAACTTGACATTCAGAGTTGTTTTCATGAAACCTGCGCTTCCCCTATAAGAGTTCGACCTACCATTATAGGAAAACGTGTTTTCGTGAAGAAATCATGACAAACTAACACAAAATGAAGATTTCATTATAACTTGACATTCTGAGTTGTTTTCATGAAACCTGCGCTTCCCCTATAAGAGTTCGACCTACCATTATAGGAAAACGTGTTTTCGTGAAGAAATCATGGCAAACTAACACAAAATGAAGATTTCATTATAACTTGACATTCTGAGTTGTTTTCATGAAACCTGCGCTTCCCCTACAAGAGTTCGACCTACCATTATAGGAAAACGTGTTTTCATGAAGAAATCATGACAAACTAACACAAAATGAAGATTTCATTATAACTTGACATTCTGAGTTGTTTTCATGAAACCTGCGCTTCCCCTACAAGAGTTCGACCTACCATTATAGGAAAACGTGTTTTCGTGAAGAAATCATGACAAACTAACACAAAATGAAGATTTCATTATAACTTGACATTCTGAGTTGTTTTCATGAAACCTGCGCTTCCCGTACAAGAGTTCGACCTACCATTATAGGAAAACGTGTTTTCGTGAAGAAATCATGACAAACTAACACAAAATGAAGATTTCATTATAACTTGACATTCTGAGTTGTTTTCATGAAACCTGCGCTTCCCCTATAATAGTTCAACCTACCATTATAGGAAAACGTGTTTTCGTGAAGAAATCATGACAAACTAACACAAAATGAAGATTTCATTATAACTTGACATTCTGAGTTGTTTTCATGAAACCTGCGCTTCCCCTACAAGAGTTCGACCTACCATTATAGGAAAACGTGTTTTCGTGAAGAAATCATGACAAACTAACACAAAATGAAGATTTCATTATAACTTGACATTCTGAGTTGTTTTCATGAAACCTGCGCATCCCCTACAAGAGTTCGACCTACCATTATAGGAAAACGTGTTTTCGTGAAGAAATCATGACAAACTAACACAAAATGAAGATTTCATTATAACTTGACATTCTGAGTTGTTTTCATGAAACCTGCGCTTCCCGTACAAGACTTCGACCTACCATTATAGGAAAACGTGTTTTCGTGAAGAAATCATGACAAACTAACACAAAATGAAGATTTCATTATAACTTGACATTCTGAGTTGTTTTCATGAAACCTGCGCTTCCCCTATAATAGTTCAACCTACCATTATAGGAAAACGTGTTTTCGTGAAGAAATCATGACAAACTAACACAAAATGAAGATTTCATTATAACTTGACATTCTGAGTTGTTTTCATGAAACCTGCGCTTCCCCTACAAGAGTTCCACCTACCATTATAGGAAAACGTGTTTTCGTGAAGAAATCATGACAAACTAACACAAAATGATGATTTCATTATAACTTGACATTCTGAGTTGTTTTCATGAAACCTGCGCTTCCCCTATAAGAGTTCGACCTACCATTATAGGAAAACGTGTTTTCGTGAAGAAATCATGACAAACTAACACAAAATGAAGATTTCATTGTAACTTGACATTCTGAGTTGTTTTCATGAAAGCTGCGCTTCCCCTATAAGAGTTCAACCTACCATTATAGGAAAACGTGTTTTCGTGAAGAAATCATGACAAACTAACACAAAATGAAGATTTCATTATAACTTGACATTCTGAGTTGTTTTCATGAAACCTGCGCTTCCCCTACAAGAGTTCGACCTACCATTATAGGAAAACGTGTTTTCGTGAAGAAATCATGACAAACTAACACAAAATGAAGATTTCATTATAACTTGACATTCTGAGTTGTTTTCATGAAACCTGCGCTTCCCCTACAAGAGTTCGACCTACCATTATAGGAAAACGTGTTTTCGTGAAGAAATCATGACAAACTAACACAAAATGAAGATTTCATTGTAACTTGACATTCTGAGTTGTTTTCATGAAACCTGCGCTTCCCCTATAAGAGTTCAACCTACCATTATAGGAAAACGTGTTTTCGTGAAGAAATCATGACAAACTAACACAAAATGAAGATTTCATTATAACTTGACATTCTGAGTTGTTTTCATGAAACCTGCGCTTCCCCTACAAGAGTTCGACCTACCATTATAGGAAAACGTGTTTTCGTGAAGAAATCATGACAAACTAACACAAAATGAAGATTTCATTATAACTTGACATTCTGAGTTGTTTTCATGAAACCTGCGCTTCCCCTACAAGAGTTCGACCTACCATTATAGGAAAACGTGTTTTCGTGAAGAAATCATGACAAACTAACACAAAATGAAGATTTCATTATAACTTGACATTCTGAGTTGTTTTCATGAAACCTGCACTTCCCCTATAAGAGTTCAACCTACCATTATAGGAAAACGTGTTTTCGTGAAGAAATCATGACAAACTAACAAAAAATGAAGATTTCATTATAACTTGACATTCTGAGTTGTTTTCATGAAACCTGCACTTCCCCTACAAGAGTTCGACCTACCATTATAGGAAAACGTGTTTTCGTGAACAAATCATGACAAACTAACACAAAATGAAGATTTCATTATAACTTGACATTCTGAGTTGTTTTCATGAAACCTGCGCTTCCCCTACAAGAGTTCGACCTACCATTATAGGAAAACGTGTTTTCGTGAAGAAATCATGACAAACTAACACAAAATGAAGATTTCATTATAACTTGACATTCTGAGTTGTTTTCATGAAACCTGCGCTTCCCCTACAAGAGTTCGACCTACCATTATAGGAAAACGTGTTTTCGTGAAGATATCATGACAAACTAACACAAAATGAAGATTTCATTATAACTTGACATTCTGAGTTGTTTTCATGAAACCTGCGCTTCCCCTACAAGAGTTCGACCTACCATTATAGGAAAATGTGTTTTCGTGAAGAAATCATGATAAACTAACACAAAATGAAGATTTCATTATAACTTGACATTCAGAGTTGTTTTCATGAAACCTGCGCTTCCCCTATAAGAGTTCGACCTACCATTATAGGAAAACGTGTTTTTGTGAAGAAATCATGACAAACTAACACAAAATGAAGATTTCATTATAACTTGACATTCTGAGTTGTTTTCATGAAACCTGCGCTTCCCCTATAAGAGTTCGACCTACCATTATAGGAAAACGTGTTTTCGTGAAGAAATCATGGCAAACTAACACAAAATGAAGATTTCATTATAACTTGACATTCTGAGTTGTTTTCATGAAACCTGCGCTTCCCCTACAAGAGTTCGACCTACCATTATAGGAAAACGTGTTTTCGTGAAGAAATCATGACAAACTAACACAAAATGAAGATTTCATTATAACTTGACATTCTGAGTTGTTTTCATGAAACCTGCGCTTCCCGTACAAGAGTTCGACCTACCATTATAGGAAAACGTGTTTTCGTGAAGAAATCATGACAAACTAACACAAAATGAAGATTTCATTATAACTTGACATTCTGAGTTGTTTTCATGAAACCTGCGCTTCCCCTATAATAGTTCAACCTACCATTATAGGAAAACGTGTTTTCGTGAAGATATCATGACAAACTAACACAAAATGAAGATTTCATTATAACTTGACATTCTGAGTTGTTTTCATGAAACCTGCGCTTCCCCTACAAGAGTTCGACCTACCATTATAGGAAAATGTGTTTTCGTGAAGAAATCATGATAAACTAACACAAAATGAAGATTTCATTATAACTTGACATTCAGAGTTGTTTTCATGAAACCTGCGCTTCCCCTACAAGAGTTCGACCTACCATTATAGGAAAACGTGTTTTCGTGAAGAAATCATGACAAACTAACACAAAATGAAGATTTCATTGTAACTTGACATTCTGAGTTGTTTTCATGAAACCTGCGCTTCCCCTATAAGAGTTCAACCTACCATTATAGGAAAACGTGTTTTCGTGAAGAAATCATGACAAACTAACACAAAATGAAGATTTCATTATAACTTGACATTCTGAGTTGTTTTCATGAAACCTGCGCTTCCCCTACAAGAGTTCGACCTACCATTATAGGAAAACGTGTTTTCGTGAAGAAATCATGACAAACTAACACAAAATGAAGATTTCATTATAACTTGACATTCTGAGTTGTTTTCATGAAACCTGCGCTTCCCCTACAAGAGTTCGACCTACCATTATAGGAAAACGTGTTTTCGTGAAGAAATCATGACAAACTAACACAAAATGAAGATTTCATTGTAACTTGACATTCTGAGTTGTTTTCATGAAACCTGCGCTTCCCCTATAAGAGTTCAACCTACCATTATAGGAAAACGTGTTTTCGTGAAGAAATCATGACAAACTAACACAAAATGAAGATTTCATTATAACTTGACATTCTGAGTTGTTTTCATGAAACCTGCGCTTCCCCTACAAGAGTTCGACCTACCATTATAGGAAAACGTGTTTTCGTGAAGAAATCATGACAAACTAACACAAAATGAAGATTTCATTATAACTTGACATTCTGAGTTGTTTTCATGAAACCTGCGCTTCCCCTACAAGAGTTCGACCTACCATTATAGGAAAACGTGTTTTCGTGAAGAAATCATGACAAACTAACACAAAATGAAGATTTCATTATAACTTGACATTCTGAGTTGTTTTCATGAAACCTGCACTTCCCCTATAAGAGTTCAACCTACCATTATAGGAAAACGTGTTTTCGTGAAGAAATCATGACAAACTAACAAAAAATGAAGATTTCATTATAACTTGACATTCTGAGTTGTTTTCATGAAACCTGCACTTCCCCTACAAGAGTTCGACCTACCATTATAGGAAAACGTGTTTTCGTGAACAAATCATGACAAACTAACACAAAATGAAGATTTCATTATAACTTGACATTCTGAGTTGTTTTCATGAAACCTGCGCTTCCCCTACAAGAGTTCGACCTACCATTATAGGAAAACGTGTTTTCGTGAAGAAATCATGACAAACTAACACAAAATGAAGATTTCATTATAACTTGACATTCTGAGTTGTTTTCATGAAACCTGCGCTTCCCCTACAAGAGTTCGACCTACCATTATAGGAAAACGTGTTTTCGTGAAGATATCATGACAAACTAACACAAAATGAAGATTTCATTATAACTTGACATTCTGAGTTGTTTTCATGAAACCTGCGCTTCCCCTACAAGAGTTCGACCTACCATTATAGGAAAATGTGTTTTCGTGAAGAAATCATGATAAACTAACACAAAATGAAGATTTCATTATAACTTGACATTCAGAGTTGTTTTCATGAAACCTGCGCTTCCCCTATAAGAGTTCGACCTACCATTATAGGAAAACGTGTTTTTGTGAAGAAATCATGACAAACTAACACAAAATGAAGATTTCATTATAACTTGACATTCTGAGTTGTTTTCATGAAACCTGCGCTTCCCCTATAAGAGTTCGACCTACCATTATAGGAAAACGTGTTTTCGTGAAGAAATCATGGCAAACTAACACAAAATGAAGATTTCATTATAACTTGACATTCTGAGTTGTTTTCATGAAACCTGCGCTTCCCCTACAAGAGTTCGACCTACCATTATAGGAAAACGTGTTTTCGTGAAGAAATCATGACAAACTAACACAAAATGAAGATTTCATTATAACTTGACATTCTGAGTTGTTTTCATGAAACCTGCGCTTCCCGTACAAGAGTTCGACCTACCATTATAGGAAAACGTGTTTTCGTGAAGAAATCATGACAAACTAACACAAAATGAAGATTTCATTATAACTTGACATTCTGAGTTGTTTTCATGAAACCTGCGCTTCCCCTATAATAGTTCAACCTACCATTATAGGAAAACGTGTTTTCGTGAAGATATCATGACAAACTAACACAAAATGAAGATTTCATTATAACTTGACATTCTGAGTTGTTTTCATGAAACCTGCGCTTCCCCTACAAGAGTTCGACCTACCATTATAGGAAAATGTGTTTTCGTGAAGAAATCATGATAAACTAACACAAAATGAAGATTTCATTATAACTTGACATTCAGAGTTGTTTTCATGAAACCTGCGCTTCCCCTATAAGAGTTCGACCTACCATTATAGGAAAACGTGTTTTCGTGAAGAAATCATGACAAACTAACACAAAATGAAGATTTCATTATAACTTGACATTCTGAGTTGTTTTCATGAAACCTGCACTTCCCCTACAAGAGTTCGACCTACCATTATAGGAAAACGTGTTTTCGTGAAGAAATCATGGCAAACTAACACAAAATGAAGATTTCATTATAACTTGACATTCTGAGTTGTTTTCATGAAACCTGCGCTTCCCCTACAAGAGTTCGACCTACCATTATAGGAAAACGTGTTTTCGTGAAGAAATCATGACAAACTAACACAAAATGAAGATTTCATTATAACTTGACATTCTGAGTTGTTTTCATGAAACCTGCGCTTCCCCTACAAGAGTTCGACCTACCATTATAGGAAAACGTGTTTTCGTGAAGATATCATGACAAACTAACACAAAATGAAGATTTCATTATAACTTGACATTCTGAGTTGTTTTCATGAAACCTGCGCTTCCCCTACAAGAGTTCGACCTACCATTATAGGAAAATGTGTTTTCGTGAAGAAATCATGATAAACTAACACAAAATGAAGATTTCATTATAACTTGACATTCAGAGTTGTTTTCATGAAACCTGCGCTTCCCCTATAAGAGTTCGACCTACCATTATAGGAAAACGTGTTTTCGTGAAGAAATCATGACAAACTAACACAAAATGAAGATTTCATTATAACTTGACATTCTGAGTTGTTTTCATGAAACCTGCGCTTCCCCTATAAGAGTTCGACCTACCATTATAGGAAAACGTGTTTTCGTGAAGAAATCATGGCAAACTAACACAAAATGAAGATTTCATTATAACTTGACATTCTGAGTTGTTTTCATGAAACCTGCGCTTCCCCTACAAGAGTTCGACCTACCATTATAGGAAAACGTGTTTTCGTGAAGAAATCATGACAAACTAACACAAAATGAAGATTTCATTATAACTTGACATTCTGAGTTGTTTTCATGAAACCTGCGCTTCCCCTACAAGAGTTCGACCTACCATTATAGGAAAACGTGTTTTCGTGAAGAAATCATGACAAACTAACACAAAATGAAGATTTCATTATAACTTGACATTCTGAGTTGTTTTCATGAAACCTGCGCTTCCCGTACAAGAGTTCGACCTACCATTATAGGAAAACGTGTTTTCGTGAAGAAATCATGACAAACTAACACAAAATGAAGATTTCATTATAACTTGACATTCTGAGTTGTTTTCATGAAACCTGCGCTTCCCCTATAATAGTTCAACCTACCATTATAGGAAAACGTGTTTTCGTGAAGAAATCATGACGAACTAACACAAAATGATGATTTCATTATAACTTGACATTCTGAGTTGTTTTCATGAAACCTGCGCTTCCCCTATAAGAGTTCGACCTACCATTATAGGAAAACGTGTTTTCGTGAAGAAATCATGACAAACTAACACAAAATGAAGATTTCATTGTAACTTGACATTCTGAGTTGTTTTCATGAAAGCTGCGCTTCCCCTATAAGAGTTCGACCTACCATTATAGGAAAACGTGTTTTCGTGAAGAAATCATGACAAACTAACACAAAATGAAGATTTCATTATAACTTGACATTCTGAGTTGTTTTCATGAAACCTGCGCTTCCCCTACAAGAGTTCGACCTACCATTATAGGAAAACGTGTTTTCGTGAAGAAATCATGACAAACTAACACAAAATGAAGATTTCATTATAACTTGACATTCTGAGTTGTTTTCATGAAACCTGCGCTTCCCCTACAAGAGTTCGACCTACCATTATAGGAAAACGTGTTTTCGTGAAGAAATCATGACAAACTAACACAAAATGAAGATTTCATTGTAACTTGACATTCTGAGTTGTTTTCATGAAACCTGCGCTTCCCCTATAAGAGTTCAACCTACCATTATAGGAAAACGTGTTTTCGTGAAGAAATCATGACAAACTAACACAAAATGAAGATTTCATTATAACTTGACATTCTGAGTTGTTTTCATGAAACCTGCGCTTCCCCTACAAGAGTTCGACCTACCATTATAGGAAAACGTGTTTTCGTGAAGAAATCATGACAAACTAACACAAAATGAAGATTTCATTATAACTTGACATTCTGAGTTGTTTTCATGAAACCTGCGCTTCCCCTACAAGAGTTCGACCTACCATTATAGGAAAACGTGTTTTCGTGAAGAAATCATGACAAACTAACACAAAATGAAGATTTCATTATAACTTGACATTCTGAGTTGTTTTCATGAAACCTGCACTTCCCCTATAAGAGTTCAACCTACCATTATAGGAAAACAAGTTTTCGTGAAGAAATCATGACAAACTAACAAAAAATGAAGATTTCATTATAACTTGACATTCTGAGTTGTTTTCATGAAACCTGCACTTCCCCTACAAGAGTTCGACCTACCATTATAGGAAAACGTGTTTTCGTGAAGAAATCATGACAAACTAACACAAAATGAAGATTTCATTATAACTTGACATTCTGAGTTGTTTTCATGAAACTTGCGCTTCCCCTACAAGAGTTCGACCTACCATTATAGGAAAACGTGTTTTCGTGAAGAAATCATGACAAACTAACACAAAATGAAGATATCATTATAACTTGACATTCTGAGTTGTTTTCATGAAACCTGCACTTCCCCTATAAGAGTTCTACCTACCATTATAGGAAAACGTGTTTTCGTGAAGAAATCATGACAAACTAACACAAAATGAAGATTTCATTTTAACTTGACATTCTGAGTTGTTTTCATGAAACCTGCGCTTCCCCTACAAGAGTTTGACCTACCATTATAGGAAAACGTGTTTTCGTGAAGAAATCATGACAAACTAACACAAAATGAAGATTTCATTATAACTTGACATTCTGAGTTGTTTTCATGAAACCTGCGCTTCCCCTACAAGAGTTCGACCTACCATTATAGGAAAACGTGTTTTCGTGAAGAAATCATGACAAACTAACACAAAATGAAGATTTCATTATAACTTGACATTCTGAGTTGTTTTCATGAAACCTGCGCATCCCCTACAAGAGTTCGACCTACCATTATAGGAAAACGTGTTTTCGTGAAGAAATCATGACAAACTAACACAAAATGAAGATTTCATTATAACTTGACATTCTGAGTTGTTTTCATGAAACCTGCGCTTCCCCTACAAGAGTTCGACCTACCATTATAGGAAAACGTGTTTTCGTGAAGAAATCATGACAAACTAACACAAAATGAAGATTTCATTATAACTTGACATTCTGAGTTGTTTTCATGAAACCTGCGCTTCCCCTATAAGAGTTCAACCTACCATTATAGGAAAACGTGTTTTCGTGAAGAAATCATGACAAACTAACAAAAAATGAAGATTTCATTATAACTTGACATTCTGAGTTGTTTTCATGAAACCTGCACTTCCCCTACAAGAGTTCGACCTACCATTATAGGAACACGTGTTTTCGTGAAGAAATCATGACAAACTAACACAAAATGAAGATTTCATTATAACTTGACATTCTGAGTTGTTTTCATGAAACCTGCGCTTCCCCTACAAGAGTTCGACCTACCATTATAGGAAAACGTGTTTTCGTGAAGATATCATGACAAACTAACACAAAATGAAGATTTCATTATAACTTGACATTCTGAGTTGTTTTCATGAAACCTGCGCTTCCCCTACAAGAGTTCGACCTACCATTATAGGAAAATGTGTTTTCGTGAAGAAATCATGATAAACTAACACAAAATGAAGATTTCATTATAACTTGACATTCAGAGTTGTTTTCATGAAACCTGCGCTTCCCCTATAAGAGTTCGACCTACCATTATAGGAAAACGTGTTTTCGTGAAGAAATCATGACAAACTAACACAAAATGAAGATTTCATTATAACTTGACATTCTGAGTTGTTTTCATGAAACCTGCGCTTCCCCTATAAGAGTTCGACCTACCATTATAGGAAAACGTGTTTTCGTGAAGAAATCATGGCAAACTAACACAAAATGAAGATTTCATTATAACTTGACATTCTGAGTTGTTTTCATGAAACCTGCGCTTCCCCTACAAGAGTTCGACCTACCATTATAGGAAAACGTGTTTTCGTGAAGAAATCATGACAAACTAACACAAAATGAAGATTTCATTATAACTTGACATTCTGAGTTGTTTTCATGAAACCTGCGCTTCCCCTACAAGAGTTCGACCTACCATTATAGGAAAACGTGTTTTCGTGAAGAAATCATGACAAACTAACACAAAATGAAGATTTCATTATAACTTGACATTCTGAGTTGTTTTCATGAAACCTGCGCTTCCCGTACAAGAGTTCGACCTACCATTATAGGAAAACGTGTTTTCGTGAAGAAATCATGACAAACTAACACAAAATGAAGATTTCATTATAACTTGACATTCTGAGTTGTTTTCATGAAACCTGCGCTTCCCCTATAAGAGTTCAACCTACCATTATAGGAAAACGTGTTTTCGTGAAGAAATCATGACAAACTAACACAAAATGAAGATTTCATTATAACTTGACATTCTGAGTTGTTTTCATGAAACCTGCGCTTCCCCTACAAGAGTTCGACCTACCATTATAGGAAAACGTGTTTTCGTGAAGAAATCATGACAAACTAACACAAAATGAAGATTTCATTATAACTTGACATTCTGAGTTGTTTTCATGAAACCTGCGCATCCCCTACAAGAGTTCGACCTACCATTATAGGAAAACGTGTTTTCGTGAAGAAATCATGACAAACTAACACAAAATGAAGATTTCATTATAACTTGACATTCTGAGTTGTTTTCATGAAACTTGCGCTTCCCCTACAAGAGTTCGACCTACCATTATAGGAAAACGTGTTTTCGTGAAGAAATCATGACAAACTAACACAAAATGAAGATATCATTATAACTTGACATTCTGAGTTGTTTTCATGAAACCTGCACTTCCCCTATAAGAGTTCTACCTACCATTATAGGAAAACGTGTTTTCGTGAAGAAATCATGACAAACTAACACAAAATGAAGATTTCATTATAACTTGACATTCTGAGTTGTTTTCATGAAACCTGCGCTTCCCCTACAAGAGTTCGACCTACCATTATAGGAAAACGTGTTTTCGTGAAGAAATCATGACAAACTAACACAAAATGAAGATTTCATTATAACTTGACATTCTGAGTTGTTTTCATGAAACCTGCGCTTCCCCTATAAGAGTTCAACCTACCATTATAGGAAAACGTGTTTTCGTGAAGAAATCATGACAAACTAACAAAAAATGAAGATTTCATTATAACTTGACATTCTGAGTTGTTTTCATGAAACCTGCACTTCCCCTACAAGAGTTCGACCTACCATTATAGGAACACGTGTTTTCGTGAAGAAATCATGACAAACTAACACAAAATGAAGATTTCATTATAACTTGACATTCTGAGTTGTTTTCATGAAACCTGCGCATCCCCTACAAGAGTTCGACCTACCATTATAGGAAAACGTGTTTTCGTGAAGAAATCATGACAAACTAACACAAAATGAAGATTTCATTATAACTTGACATTCTGAGTTGTTTTCATGAAACCTGCGCTTCCCCTACAAGAGTTCGACCTACCATTATAGGAAAACGTGTTTTCGTGAAGATATCATGACAAACTAACACAAAATGAAGATTTCATTATAACTTGACATTCTGAGTTGTTTTCATGAAACCTGCGCTTCCCCTACAAGAGTTCGACCTACCATTATAGGAAAATGTGTTTTCGTGAAGAAATCATGATAAACTAACACAAAATGAAGATTTCATTATAACTTGACATTCAGAGTTGTTTTCATGAAACCTGCGCTTCCCCTATAAGAGTTCGACCTACCATTATAGGAAAACGTGTTTTCGTGAAGAAATCATGACAAACTAACACAAAATGAAGATTTCATTATAACTTGACATTCTGAGTTGTTTTCATGAAACCTGCGCTTCCCCTATAAGAGTTCGACCTACCATTATAGGAAAACGTGTTTTCGTGAAGAAATCATGGCAAACTAACACAAAATGAAGATTTCATTATAACTTGACATTCTGAGTTGTTTTCATGAAACCTGCGCTTCCCCTACAAGACTTCGACCTACCATTATAGGAAAACGTGTTTTCGTGAAGAAATCATGACAAACTAACACAAAATGAAGATTTCATTATAACTTGACATTCTGAGTTGTTTTCATGAAACCTGCGCTTCCCCTACAAGAGTTCGACCTACCATTATAGGAAAACGTGTTTTCGTGAAGAAATCATGACAAACTAACACAAAATGAAGATTTCATTATAACTTGACATTCTGAGTTGTTTTCATGAAACCTGCGCTTCCCGTACAAGAGTTCGACCTACCATTATAGGAAAACGTGTTTTCGTGAAGAAATC
The DNA here is from genome assembly GCF_048594095.1 of Paramormyrops kingsleyae. Classification (NCBI taxonomy): domain Eukaryota; kingdom Metazoa; phylum Chordata; class Actinopteri; order Osteoglossiformes; family Mormyridae; genus Paramormyrops; species Paramormyrops kingsleyae. The sequence continues at coordinate 146,557 of NW_027325981.1, forward strand.
ATGACAAACTAACACAAAATGAAGATTTCATTATAACTTGACATTCTGAGTTGTTTTCATGAAACCTGCGCTTCCCCTATAATAGTTCAACCTACCATTATAGGAAAACGTGTTTTCGTGAAGAAATCATGACAAACTAACACAAAATGAAGATTTCATTATAACTTGACATTCTGAGTTGTTTTCATGAAACCTGCGCTTCCCCTACAAGAGTTCCACCTACCATTATAGGAAAACGTGTTTTCGTGAAGAAATCATGACAAACTAACACAAAATGATGATTTCATTATAACTTGACATTCTGAGTTGTTTTCATGAAACCTGCGCTTCCCCTATAAGAGTTCGACCTACCATTATAGGAAAACGTGTTTTCGTGAAGAAATCATGACAAACTAACACAAAATGAAGATTTCATTGTAACTTGACATTCTGAGTTGTTTTCATGAAAGCTGCGCTTCCCCTATAAGAGTTCAACCTACCATTATAGGAAAACGTGTTTTCGTGAAGAAATCATGACAAACTAACACAAAATGAAGATTTCATTATAACTTGACATTCTGAGTTGTTTTCATGAAACCTGCGCTTCCCCTACAAGAGTTCGACCTACCATTATAGGAAAACGTGTTTTCGTGAAGAAATCATGACAAACTAACACAAAATGAAGATTTCATTATAACTTGACATTCTGAGTTGTTTTCATGAAACCTGCGCTTCCCCTACAAGAGTTCGACCTACCATTATAGGAAAACGTGTTTTCGTGAAGAAATCATGACAAACTAACACAAAATGAAGATTTCATTGTAACTTGACATTCTGAGTTGTTTTCATGAAACCTGCGCTTCCCCTATAAGAGTTCAACCTACCATTATAGGAAAACGTGTTTTCGTGAAGAAATCATGACAAACTAACACAAAATGAAGATTTCATTATAACTTGACATTCTGAGTTGTTTTCATGAAACCTGCGCTTCCCCTACAAGAGTTCGACCTACCATTATAGGAAAACGTGTTTTCGTGAAGAAATCATGACAAACTAACACAAAATGAAGATTTCATTATAACTTGACATTCTGAGTTGTTTTCATGAAACCTGCGCTTCCCCTACAAGAGTTCGACCTACCATTATAGGAAAACGTGTTTTCGTGAAGAAATCATGACAAACTAACACAAAATGAAGATTTCATTGTAACTTGACATTCTGAGTTGTTTTCATGAAACCTGCGCTTCCCCTATAAGAGTTCAACCTACCATTATAGGAAAACGTGTTTTCGTGAAGAAATCATGACAAACTAACAAAAAATGAAGATTTCATTATAACTTGACATTCTGAGTTGTTTTCATGAAACCTGCACTTCCCCTACAAGAGTTCGACCTACCATTATAGGAAAACGTGTTTTCGTGAACAAATCATGACAAACTAACACAAAATGAAGATTTCATTATAACTTGACATTCTGAGTTGTTTTCATGAAACCTGCGCTTCCCCTACAAGAGTTCGACCTACCATTATAGGAAAACGTGTTTTCGTGAAGAAATCATGACAAACTAACACAAAATGAAGATTTCATTATAACTTGACATTCTGAGTTGTTTTCATGAAACCTGCGCTTCCCCTACAAGAGTTCGACCTACCATTATAGGAAAACGTGTTTTCGTGAAGATATCATGACAAACTAACACAAAATGAAGATTTCATTATAACTTGACATTCTGAGTTGTTTTCATGAAACCTGCGCTTCCCCTACAAGAGTTCGACCTACCATTATAGGAAAACGTGTTTTCGTGAAGAAATCATGATAAACTAACACAAAATGAAGATTTCATTATAACTTGACATTCAGAGTTGTTTTCATGAAACCTGCGCTTCCCCTATAAGAGTTCGACCTACCATTATAGGAAAACGTGTTTTTGTGAAGAAATCATGACAAACTAACACAAAATGAAGATTTCATTATAACTTGACATTCTGAGTTGTTTTCATGAAACCTGCGCTTCCCCTATAAGAGTTCGACCTACCATTATAGGAAAACGTGTTTTCGTGAAGAAATCATGGCAAACTAACACAAAATGAAGATTTCATTATAACTTGACATTCTGAGTTGTTTTCATGAAACCTGCGCTTCCCCTACAAGAGTTCGACCTACCATTATAGGAAAACGTGTTTTCGTGAAGAAATCATGACAAACTAACACAAAATGAAGATTTCATTATAACTTGACATTCTGAGTTGTTTTCATGAAACCTGCGCTTCCCCTACAAGAGTTCGACCTACCATTATAGGAAAACGTGTTTTCGTGAAGAAATCATGACAAACTAACACAAAATGAAGATTTCATTATAACTTGACATTCTGAGTTGTTTTCATGAAACCTGCGCTTCCCGTACAAGAGTTCGACCTACCATTATAGGAAAACGTGTTTTCGTGAAGAAATCATGACAAACTAACACAAAATGAAGATTTCATTATAACTTGACATTCTGAGTTGTTTTCATGAAACCTGCGCTTCCCCAATAATAGTTCAACCTACCATTATAGGAAAACGTGTTTTCGTGAAGATATCATGACAAACTAACACAAAATGAAGATTTCATTATAACTTGACATTCTGAGTTGTTTTCATGAAACCTGCGCTTCCCCTACAAGAGTTCGACCTACCATTATAGGAAAATGTGTTTTCGTGAAGAAATCATGACAAACTAACACAAAATGAAGATTTCATTATAACTTGACATTCAGAGTTGTTTTCATGAAACCTGCGCTTCCCCTATAAGAGTTCGACCTACCATTATAGGAAAACGTGTTTTCGTGAAGAAATCATGACAAACTAACACAAAATGAAGATTTCATTATAACTTGACATTCTGAGTTGTTTTCATGAAACCTGCACTTCCCCTACAAGAGTTCGACCTACCATTATAGGAAAACGTGTTTTCGTGAAGAAATCATGGCAAACTAACACAAAATGAAGATTTCATTATAACTTGACATTCTGAGTTGTTTTCATGAAACCTGCGCTTCCCCTACAAGAGTTCGACCTACCATTATAGGAAAACGTGTTTTCGTGAAGAAATCATGACAAACTAACACAAAATGAAGATTTCATTATAACTTGACATTCTGAGTTGTTTTCATGAAACCTGCGCTTCCCCTACAAGAGTTCGACCTACCATTATAGGAAAACGTGTTTTCGTGAAGATATCATGACAAACTAACACAAAATGAAGATTTCATTATAACTTGACATTCTGAGTTGTTTTCATGAAACCTGCGCTTCCCCTACAAGAGTTCGACCTACCATTATAGGAAAATGTGTTTTCGTGAAGAAATCATGATAAACTAACACAAAATGAAGATTTCATTATAACTTGACATTCAGAGTTGTTTTCATGAAACCTGCGCTTCCCCTATAAGAGTTCGACCTACCATTATAGGAAAACGTGTTTTTGTGAAGAAATCATGACAAACTAACACAAAATGAAGATTTCATTATAACTTGACATTCTGAGTTGTTTTCATGAAACCGGCGCTTCCCCTATAAGAGTTCGACCTACCATTATAGGAAAACGTGTTTTCGTGAAGAAATCATGGCAAACTAACACAAAATGAAGATTTCATTATAACTTGACATTCTGAGTTGTTTTCATGAAACCTGCGCTTCCCCTACAAGAGTTCGACCTACCATTATAGGAAAACGTGTTTTCGTGAAGAAATCATGACAAACTAACACAAAATGAAGATTTCATTATAACTTGACATTCTGAGTTGTTTTCATGAAACCTGCGCTTCCCCTACAAGAGTTCGACCTACCATTATAGGAAAACGTGTTTTCGTGAAGAAATCATGACAAACTAACACAAAATGAAGATTTCATTATAACTTGACATTCTGAGTTGTTTTCATGAAACCTGCGCTTCCCGTACAAGAGTTCGACCTACCATTATAGGAAAACGTGTTTTCGTGAAGAAATCATGACAAACTAACACAAAATGAAGATTTCATTATAACTTGACATTCTGAGTTGTTTTCATGAAACCTGCGCTTCCCCTATAATAGTTCAACCTACCATTATAGGAAAACGTGTTTTCGTGAAGAAATCATGACAAACTAACACAAAATGATGATTTCATTATAACTTGACATTCTGAGTTGTTTTCATGAAACCTGCGCTTCCCCTATAAGAGTTCGACCTACCATTATAGGAAAACGTGTTTTCGTGAAGAAATCATGACAAACTAACACAAAATGAAGATTTCATTGTAACTTGACATTCTGAGTTGTTTTCATGAAAGCTGCGCTTCCCCTATAAGAGTTCAACCTACCATTATAGGAAAACGTGTTTTCGTGAAGAAATCATGACAAACTAACACAAAATGAAGATTTCATTATAACTTGACATTCTGAGTTGTTTTCATGAAACCTGCGCTTCCCCTACAAGAGTTCGACCTACCATTATAGGAAAACGTGTTTTCGTGAAGAAATCATGACAAACTAACACAAAATGAAGATTTCATTGTAACTTGACATTCTGAGTTGTTTTCATGAAACCTGCGCTTCCCCTATAAGAGTTCAACCTACCATTATAGGAAAACGTGTTTTCGTGAAGAAATCATGACAAACTAACACAAAATGAAGATTTCATTATAACTTGACATTCTGAGTTGTTTTCATGAAACCTGCGCTTCCCCTACAAGAGTTCGACCTACCATTATAGGAAAACGTGTTTTCGTGAAGAAATCATGACAAACTAACACAAAATGAAGATTTCATTATAACTTGACATTCTGAGTTGTTTTCATGAAACCTGCGCTTCCCCTACAAGAGTTCGACCTACCATTATAGGAAAACGTGTTTTCGTGAAGAAATCATGACAAACTAACACAAAATGAAGATTTCATTATAACTTGACATTCTGAGTTGTTTTCATGAAACCTGCACTTCCCCTATAAGAGTTCAACCTACCATTATAGGAAAACGTGTTTTCGTGAAGAAATCATGACAAACTAACAAAAAATGAAGATTTCATTATAACTTGACATTCTGAGTTGTTTTCATGAAACCTGCACTTCCCCTACAAGAGTTCGACCTACCATTATAGGAAAACGTGTTTTCGTGAACAAATCATGACAAACTAACACAAAATGAAGATTTCATTATAACTTGACATTCTGAGTTGTTTTCATGAAACCTGCGCTTCCCCTACAAGAGTTCGACCTACCATTATAGGAAAACGTGTTTTCGTGAAGAAATCATGACAAACTAACACAAAATGAAGATTTCATTATAACTTGACATTCTGAGTTGTTTTCATGAAACCTGCGCTTCCCCTACAAGAGTTCGACCTACCATTATAGGAAAACGTGTTTTCGTGAAGATATCATGACAAACTAACACAAAATGAAGATTTCATTATAACTTGACATTCTGAGTTGTTTTCATGAAACCTGCGCTTCCCCTACAAGAGTTCGACCTACCATTATAGGAAAATGTGTTTTCGTGAAGAAATCATGATAAACTAACACAAAATGAAGATTTCATTATAACTTGACATTCAGAGTTGTTTTCATGAAACCTGCGCTTCCCCTATAAGAGTTCGACCTACCATTATAGGAAAACGTGTTTTTGTGAAGAAATCATGACAAACTAACACAAAATGAAGATTTCATTATAACTTGACATTCTGAGTTGTTTTCATGAAACCTGCGCTTCCCCTATAAGAGTTCGACCTACCATTATAGGAAAACGTGTTTTCGTGAAGAAATCATGGCAAACTAACACAAAATGAAGATTTCATTATAACTTGACATTCTGAGTTGTTTTCATGAAACCTGCGCTTCCCCTACAAGAGTTCGACCTACCATTATAGGAAAACGTGTTTTCGTGAAGAAATCATGACAAACTAACACAAAATGAAGATTTCATTATAACTTGACATTCTGAGTTGTTTTCATGAAACCTGCGCTTCCCCTACAAGAGTTCGACCTACCATTATAGGAAAACGTGTTTTCGTGAAGAAATCATGACAAACTAACACAAAATGAAGATTTCATTATAACTTGACATTCTGAGTTGTTTTCATGAAACCTGCGCTTCCCGTACAAGAGTTCGACCTACCATTATAGGAAAACGTGTTTTCGTGAAGAAATCATGACAAACTAACACAAAATGAAGATTTCATTATAACTTGACATTCTGAGTTGTTTTCATGAAACCTGCGCTTCCCCTATAATAGTTCAACCTACCATTATAGGAAAACGTGTTTTCGTGAAGATATCATGACAAACTAACACAAAATGAAGATTTCATTATAACTTGACATTCTGAGTTGTTTTCATGAAACCTGCGCTTCCCCTACAAGAGTTCGACCTACCATTATAGGAAAATGTGTTTTCGTGAAGAAATCATGATAAACTAACACAAAATGAAGATTTCATTATAACTTGACATTCAGAGTTGTTTTCATGAAACCTGCGCTTCCCCTATAAGAGTTCGACCTACCATTATAGGAAAACGTGTTTTCGTGAAGAAATCATGACAAACTAACACAAAATGAAGATTTCATTATAACTTGACATTCTGAGTTGTTTTCATGAAACCTGCACTTCCCCTACAAGAGTTCGACCTACCATTATAGGAAAACGTGTTTTCGTGAAGAAATCATGGCAAACTAACACAAAATGAAGATTTCATTATAACTTGACATTCTGAGTTGTTTTCATGAAACCTGCGCTTCCCCTACAAGAGTTCGACCTACCATTATAGGAAAACGTGTTTTCGTGAAGAAATCATGACAAACTAACACAAAATGAAGATTTCATTATAACTTGACATTCTGAGTTGTTTTCATGAAACCTGCGCTTCCCCTACAAGAGTTCGACCTACCATTATAGGAAAACGTGTTTTCGTGAAGATATCATGACAAACTAACACAAAATGAAGATTTCATTATAACTTGACATTCTGAGTTGTTTTCATGAAACCTGCGCTTCCCCTACAAGAGTTCGACCTACCATTATAGGAAAATGTGTTTTCGTGAAGAAATCATGATAAACTAACACAAAATGAAGATTTCATTATAACTTGACATTCAGAGTTGTTTTCATGAAACCTGCGCTTCCCCTATAAGAGTTCGACCTACCATTATAGGAAAACGTGTTTTTGTGAAGAAATCATGACAAACTAACACAAAATGAAGATTTCATTATAACTTGACATTCTGAGTTGTTTTCATGAAACCTGCGCTTCCCCTATAAGAGTTCGACCTACCATTATAGGAAAACGTGTTTTCGTGAAGAAATCATGGCAAACTAACACAAAATGAAGATTTCATTATAACTTGACATTCTGAGTTGTTTTCATGAAACCTGCGCTTCCCCTACAAGAGTTCGACCTACCATTATAGGAAAACGTGTTTTCGTGAAGAAATCATGACAAACTAACACAAAATGAAGATTTCATTATAACTTGACATTCTGAGTTGTTTTCATGAAACCTGCGCTTCCCCTACAAGAGTTCGACCTACCATTATAGGAAAACGTGTTTTCGTGAAGAAATCATGACAAACTAACACAAAATGAAGATTTCATTATAACTTGACATTCTGAGTTGTTTTCATGAAACCTGCGCTTCCCGTACAAGAGTTCGACCTACCATTATAGGAAAACGTGTTTTCGTGAAGAAATCATGACAAACTAACACAAAATGAAGATTTCATTATAACTTGACATTCTGAGTTGTTTTCATGAAACCTGCGCTTCCCCTATAATAGTTCAACCTACCATTATAGGAAAACGTGTTTTCGTGAAGAAATCATGACAAACTAACACAAAATGAAGATTTCATTATAACTTGACATTCTGAGTTGTTTTCATGAAACCTGCGCTTCCCCTACAAGAGTTCCACCTACCATTATAGGAAAACGTGTTTTCGTGAAGAAATCATGACAAACTAACACAAAATGATGATTTCATTATAACTTGACATTCTGAGTTGTTTTCATGAAACCTGCGCTTCCCCTATAAGAGTTCGACCTACCATTATAGGAAAACGTGTTTTCGTGAAGAAATCATGACAAACTAACACAAAATGAAGATTTCATTGTAACTTGACATTCTGAGTTGTTTTCATGAAAGCTGCGCTTCCCCTATAAGAGTTCAACCTACCATTATAGGAAAACGTGTTTTCGTGAAGAAATCATGACAAACTAACACAAAATGAAGATTTCATTATAACTTGACATTCTGAGTTGTTTTCATGAAACCTGCGCTTCCCCTACAAGAGTTCGACCTACCATTATAGGAAAACGTGTTTTCGTGAAGAAATCATGACAAACTAACACAAAATGAAGATTTCATTATAACTTGACATTCTGAGTTGTTTTCATGAAACCTGCGCTTCCCCTACAAGAGTTCGACCTACCATTATAGGAAAACGTGTTTTCGTGAAGAAATCATGACAAACTAACACAAAATGAAGATTTCATTGTAACTTGACATTCTGAGTTGTTTTCATGAAACCTGCGCTTCCCCTACAAGAGTTCGACCTACCATTATAGGAAAACGTGTTTTCGTGAAGAAATCATGACAAACTAACACAAAATGAAGATTTCATTATAACTTGACATTCTGAGTTGTTTTCATGAAACCTGCGCTTCCCCTACAAGAGTTCGACCTACCATTATAGGAAAACGTGTTTTCGTGAAGAAATCATGACAAACTAACACAAAATGAAGATTTCATTATAACTTGACATTCTGAGTTGTTTTCATGAAACCTGCGCATCCCCTACAAGAGTTCGACCTACCATTATAGGAAAACGTGTTTTCGTGAAGAAATCATGAACAACTAACACAAAATGAAGATTTCATTATAACTTGACATTCTGAGTTGTTTTCATGAAACTTGCGCTTCCCCTACAAGAGTTCGACCTACCATTATAGGAAAACGTGTTTTCGTGAAGAAATCATGACAAACTAACACAAAATGAAGATATCATTATAACTTGACATTCTGAGTTGTTTTCATGAAACCTGCACTTCCCCTATAAGAGTTCTACCTACCATTATAGGAAAACGTGTTTTCGTGAAGAAATCATGACAAACTAACACAAAATGAAGATTTCATTATAACTTGACATTCTGAGTTGTTTTCATGAAACCTGCGCTTCCCCTACAAGAGTTCGACCTACCATTATAGGAAAACGTGTTTTCGTGAAGAAATCATGACAAACTAACACAAAATGAAGATTTCATTATAACTTGACATTCTGAGTTGTTTTCATGAAACCTGCACTTCCCCTATAAGAGTTCAACCTACCATTATAGGAAAACGTGTTTTCGTGAAGAAATCATGACAAACTAACAAAAAATGAAGATTTCATTATAACTTGACATTCTGAGTTGTTTTCATGAAACCTGCACTTCCCCTACAAGAGTTCGACCTACCATTATAGGAACACGTGTTTTCGTGAAGAAATCATGACAAACTAACACAAAATGAAGATTTCATTATAACTTGACATTCTGAGTTGTTTTCATGAAACCTGCGCTTCCCCTACAAGAGTTCGACCTACCATTATAGGAAAACGTGTTTTCGTGAAGAAATCATGACAAACTAACACAAAATGAAGATTTCATTGTAACTTGACATTCTGAGTTGTTTTCATGAAACCTGCGCTTCCCCTATAAGAGTTCAACCTACCATTATAGGAAAACGTGTTTTCGTGAAGAAATCATGACAAACTAACACAAAATGAAGATTTCATTATAACTTGACATTCTGAGTTGTTTTCATGAAACCTGCGCTTCCCCTACAAGAGTTCGACCTACCATTATAGGAAAACGTGTTTTCGTGAAGAAATCATGACAAACTAACACAAAATGAAGATTTCATTATAACTTGACATTCTGAGTTGTTTTCATGAAACCTGCGCTTCCCCTACAAGAGTTCGACCTACCATTATAGGAAAACGTGTTTTCGTGAAGAAATCATGACAAACTAACACAAAATGAAGATTTCATTATAACTTGACATTCTGAGTTGTTTTCATGAAACCTGCACTTCCCCTATAAGAGTTCAACCTACCATTATAGGAAAACGTGTTTTCGTGAAGAAATCATGACAAACTAACAAAAAATGAAGATTTCATTATAACTTGACATTCTGAGTTGTTTTCATGAAACCTGCACTTCCCCTACAAGAGTTCGACCTACCATTATAGGAAAACGTGTTTTCGTGAACAAATCATGACAAACTAACACAAAATGAAGATTTCATTATAACTTGACATTCTGAGTTGTTTTCATGAAACCTGCGCTTCCCCTACAAGAGTTCGACCTACCATTATAGGAAAACGTGTTTTCGTGAAGAAATCATGACAAACTAACACAAAATGAAGATTTCATTATAACTTGACATTCTGAGTTGTTTTCATGAAACCTGCGCTTCCCCTACAAGAGTTCGACCTACCATTATAGGAAAACGTGTTTTCGTGAAGATATCATGACAAACTAACACAAAATGAAGATTTCATTATAACTTGACATTCTGAGTTGTTTTCATGAAACCTGCGCTTCCCCTACAAGAGTTCGACCTACCATTATAGGAAAATGTGTTTTCGTGAAGAAATCATGATAAACTAACAGAAAATGAAGATTTCATTATAACTTGACATTCAGAGTTGTTTTCATGAAACCTGCGCTTCCCCTATAAGAGTTCGACCTACCATTATAGGAAAACGTGTTTTTGTGAAGAAATCATGACAAACTAACACAAAATGAAGATTTCATTATAACTTGACATTCTGAGTTGTTTTCATGAAACCTGCGCTTCCCCTATAAGAGTTCGACCTACCATTATAGGAAAACGTGTTTTCGTGAAGAAATCATGGCAAACTAACACAAAATGAAGATTTCATTATAACTTGACATTCTGAGTTGTTTTCATGAAACCTGCGCTTCCCCTACAAGAGTTCGACCTACCATTATAGGAAAACGTGTTTTCGTGAAGAAATCATGACAAACTAACACAAAATGAAGATTTCATTATAACTTGACATTCTGAGTTGTTTTCATGAAACCTGCGCTTCCCCTACAAGAGTTCGACCTACCATTATAGGAAAACGTGTTTTCGTGAAGAAATCATGACAAACTAACACAAAATGAAGATTTCATTATAACTTGACATTCTGAGTTGTTTTCATGAAACCTGCGCTTCCCGTACAAGAGTTCGACCTACCATTATAGGAAAACGTGTTTTCGTGAAGAAATCATGACAAACTAACACAAAATGAAGATTTCATTATAACTTGACATTCTGAGTTGTTTTCATGAAACCTGCGCTTCCCCTATAATAGTTCAACCTACCATTATAGGAAAACGTGTTTTCGTGAAGATATCATGACAAACTAACACAAAATGAAGATTTCATTATAACTTGACATTCTGAGTTGTTTTCATGAAACCTGCGCTTCCCCTACAAGAGTTCGACCTACCATTATAGGAAAATGTGTTTTCGTGAAGAAATCATGATAAACTAACACAAAATGAAGATTTCATTATAACTTGACATTCAGAGTTGTTTTCATGAAACCTGCGCTTCCCCTATAAGAGTTCGACCTACCATTATAGGAAAACGTGTTTTCGTGAAGAAATCATGACAAACTAACACAAAATGAAGATTTCATTATAACTTGACATTCTGAGTTGTTTTCATGAAACCTGCACTTCCCCTACAAGAGTTCGACCTACCATTATAGGAAAACGTGTTTTCGTGAAGAAATCATGGCAAACTAACACAAAATGAAGATTTCATTATAACTTGACATTCTGAGTTGTTTTCATGAAACCTGCGCTTCCCCTACAAGAGTTCGACCTACCATTATAGGAAAACGTGTTTTCGTGAAGAAATCATGACAAACTAACACAAAATGAAGATTTCATTATAACTTGACATTCTGAGTTGTTTTCATGAAACCTGCGCTTCCCCTACAAGAGTTCGACCTACCATTATAGGAAAACGTGTTTTCGTGAAGATATCATGACAAACTAACACAAAATGAAGATTTCATTATAACTTGACATTCTGAGTTGTTTTCATGAAACCTGCGCTTCCCCTACAAGAGTTCGACCTACCATTATAGGAAAATGTGTTTTCGTGAAGAAATCATGATAAAGTAACACAAAATGAAGATTTCATTATAACTTGACATTCAGAGTTGTTTTCATGAAACCTGCGCTTCCCCTATAAGAGTTCGACCTACCATTATAGGAAAACGTGTTTTTGTGAAGAAATCATGACAAACTAACACAAAATGAAGATTTCATTATAACTTGACATTCTGAGTTGTTTTCATGAAACCTGCGCTTCCCCTATAAGAGTTCGACCTACCATTATAGGAAAACGTGTTTTCGTGAAGAAATCATGGCAAACTAACACAAAATGAAGATTTCATTATAACTTGACATTCTGAGTTGTTTTCATGAAACCTGCGCTTCCCCTACAAGAGTTCGACCTACCATTATAGGAAAACGTGTTTTCGTGAAGAAATCATGACAAACTAACACAAAATGAAGATTTCATTATAACTTGACATTCTGAGTTGTTTTCATGAAACCTGCGCTTCCCCTACAAGAGTTCGACCTACCATTATAGGAAAACGTGTTTTCGTGAAGAAATCATGACAAACTAACACAAAATGAAGATTTCATTATAACTTGACATTCTGAGTTGTTTTCATGAAACCTGCGCTTCCCGTACAAGAGTTCGACCTACCATTATAGGAAAACGTGTTTTCGTGAAGAAATCATGACAAACTAACACAAAATGAAGATTTCATTATAACTTGACATTCTGAGTTGTTTTCATGAAACCTGCGCTTCCCCTATAATAGTTCAACCTACCATTATAGGAAAACGTGTTTTCGTGAAGAAATCATGACAAACTAACACAAAATGAAGATTTCATTATAACTTGACATTCTGAGTTGTTTTCATGAAACCTGCGCTTCCCCTACAAGAGTTCCACCTACCATTATAGGAAAACGTGTTTTCGTGAAGAAATCATGACAAACTAACACAAAATGATGATTTCATTATAACTTGACATTCTGAGTTGTTTTCATGAAACCTGCGCTTCCCCTATAAGAGTTCGACCTACCATTATAGGAAAACGTGTTTTCGTGAAGAAATCATGACAAACTAACACAAAATGAAGATTTCATTGTAACTTGACATTCTGAGTTGTTTTCATGAAAGCTGCGCTTCCCCTATAAGAGTTCAACCTACCATTATAGGAAAACGTGTTTTCGTGAAGAAATCATGACAAACTAACACAAAATGAAGATTTCATTATAACTTGACATTCTGAGTTGTTTTCATGAAACCTGCGCTTCCCCTACAAGAGTTCGACCTACCATTATAGGAAAACGTGTTTTCGTGAAGAAATCATGACAAACTAACACAAAATGAAGATTTCATTATAACTTGACATTCTGAGTTGTTTTCATGAAACCTGCGCTTCCCCTACAAGAGTTCGACCTACCATTATAGGAAAACGTGTTTTCGTGAAGAAATCATGACAAACTAACACAAAATGAAGATTTCATTGTAACTTGACATTCTGAGTTGTTTTCATGAAACCTGCGCTTCCCCTACAAGAGTTCGACCTACCATTATAGGAAAACGTGTTTTCGTGAAGAAATCATGACAAACTAACACAAAATGAAGATTTCATTATAACTTGACATTCTGAGTTGTTTTCATGAAACCTGCGCTTCCCCTACAAGAGTTCGACCTACCATTATAGGAAAACGTGTTTTCGTGAAGAAATCATGACAAACTAACACAAAATGAAGATTTCATTATAACTTGACATTCTGAGTTGTTTTCATGAAACCTGCGCATCCCCTACAAGAGTTCGACCTACCATTATAGGAAAACGTGTTTTCGTGAAGAAATCATGAACAACTAACACAAAATGAAGATTTCATTATAACTTGACATTCTGAGTTGTTTTCATGAAACTTGCGCTTCCCCTACAAGAGTTCGACCTACCATTATAGGAAAACGTGTTTTCGTGAAGAAATCATGACAAACTAACACAAAATGAAGATATCATTATAACTTGACATTCTGAGTTGTTTTCATGAAACCTGCACTTCCCCTATAAGAGTTCTACCTACCATTATAGGAAAACGTGTTTTCGTGAAGAAATCATGACAAACTAACACAAAATGAAGATTTCATTATAACTTGACATTCTGAGTTGTTTTCATGAAACCTGCGCTTCCCCTACAAGAGTTCGACCTACCATTATAGGAAAACGTGTTTTCGTGAAGAAATCATGACAAACTAACACAAAATGAAGATTTCATTATAACTTGACATTCTGAGTTGTTTTCATGAAACCTGCACTTCCCCTATAAGAGTTCAACCTACCATTATAGGAAAACGTGTTTTCGTGAAGAAATCATGACAAACTAACAAAAAATGAAGATTTCATTATAACTTGACATTCTGAGTTGTTTTCATGAAACCTGCACTTCCCCTACAAGAGTTCGACCTACCATTATAGGAACACGTGTTTTCGTGAAGAAATCATGACAAACTAACACAAAATGAAGATTTCATTATAACTTGACATTCTGAGTTGTTTTCATGAAACCTGCGCTTCCCCTACAAGAGTTCGACCTACCATTATAGGAAAACGTGTTTTCGTGAAGAAATCATGACAAACTAACACAAAATGAAGATTTCATTATAACTTGACATTCTGAGTTGTTTTCATGAAACCTGCGCTTCCCCTACAAGAGTTCGACCTACCATTATAGGAAAACGTGTTTTCGTGAAGAAATCATGACAAACTAACACAAAATGAAGATTTCATTATAACTTGACATTCTGAGTTGTTTTCATGAAACCTGCGCTTCCCCTACAAGAGTTCGACCTACCATTATAGGAAAACGTGTTTTCGTGAAGAAATCATGACAAACTAACACAAAATGAAGATTTCATTATAACTTGACATTCTGAGTTGTTTTCATGAAACCTGCGCTTCCCCTACAAGAGTTCGACCTACCATTATAGGAAAACGTGTTTTCGTGAAGAAATCATGACAAACTAACACAAAATGAAGATTTCATTGTAACTTGACATTCTGAGTTGTTTTCATGAAACCTGCGCTTCCCCTACAAGAGTTCGACCTACCATTATAGGAAAACGTGTTTTCGTGAAGAAATCATGACAAACTAACACAAAATGAAGATTTCATTATAACTTGACATTCTGAGTTGTTTTCATGAAACCTGCGCTTCCCCTACAAGAGTTCGACCTACCATTATAGGAAAACGTGTTTTCGTGAAGAAATCATGACAAACTAACACAAAATGAAGATTTCATTATAACTTGACATTCTGAGTTGTTTTCATGAAACCTGCGCATCCCCTACAAGAGTTCGACCTACCATTATAGGAAAACGTGTTTTCGTGAAGAAATCATGACAAACTAACACAAAATGAAGATTTCATTATAACTTGACATTCTGAGTTGTTTTCATGAAACTTGCGCTTCCCCTACAAGAGTTCGACCTACCATTGTAGGAAAACGTGTTTTCGTGAAGAAATCATGATAAACTAACACAAAATGAAGATATCATTATAACTTGACATTCTGAGTTGTTTTCATGAAACCTGCGCTTCCCCTACAAGAGTTCGACCTACCATTATAGGAAAACGTGTTTTCGTGAAGAAATCATGACAAACTAACACAAAATGAAGATTTCATTGTAACTTGACATTCTGAGTTGTTTTCATGAAACCTGCGCTTCCCCTACAAGAGTTCGACCTACCATTATAGGAAAACGTGTTTTCGTGAAGAAATCATGACAAACTAACACAAAATGAAGATTTCATTATAACTTGACATTCTGAGTTGTTTTCATGAAACCTGCGCTTCCCCTACAAGAGTTCGACCTACCATTATAGGAAAACGTGTTTTCGTGAAGAAATCATGACAAACTAACACAAAATGAAGATTTCATTATAACTTGACATTCTGAGTTGTTTTCATGAAACCTGCGCATCCCCTACAAGAGTTCGACCTACCATTATAGGAAAACGTGTTTTCGTGAAGAAATCATGACAAACTAACACAAAATGAAGATTTCATTATAACTTGACATTCTGAGTTGTTTTCATGAAACCTGCACTTCCCCTATAAGAGTTCAACCTACCATTATAGGAAAACGTGTTTTCGTGAAGAAATCATGACAAACTAACAAAAAATGAAGATTTCATTATAACTTGACATTCTGAGTTGTTTTCATGAAACCTGCACTTCCCCTACAAGAGTTCGACCTACCATTATAGGAACACGTGTTTTCGTGAAGAAATCATGACAAACTAACACAAAATGAAGATTTCATTATAACTTGACATTCTGAGTTGTTTTCATGAAACCTGCGCTTCCCCTACAAGAGTTCGACCTACCATTATAGGAAAACGTGTTTTCGTGAAGAAATCATGACAAACTAACACAAAATGAAGATTTCATTATAACTTGACATTCTGAGTTGTTTTCATGAAACCTGCGCTTCCCCTACAAGAGTTCGACCTACCATTATAGGAAAACGTGTTTTCGTGAAGAAATCATGACAAACTAACACAAAATGAAGATTTCATTGTAACTTGACATTCTGAGTTGTTTTCATGAAACCTGCGCTTCCCCTATAAGAGTTCAACCTACCATTATAGGAAAACGTGTTTTCGTGAAGAAATCATGACAAACTAACACAAAATGAAGATTTCATTATAACTTGACATTCTGAGTTGTTTTCATGAAACCTGCGCTTCCCCTACAAGAGTTCGACCTACCATTATAGGAAAACGTGTTTTCGTGAAGAAATCATGACAAACTAACACAAAATGAAGATTTCATTATAACTTGACATTCTGAGTTGTTTTCATGAAGCCTGCGCATCCCCTACAAGAGTTCGACCTACCATTATAGGAAAACGTGTTTTCGTGAAGAAATCATGACAAACTAACACAAAATGATGATTTCATTATAACTTGACATTCTGAGTTGTTTTCATGAAACTTGCGCTTCCCCTACAAGAGTTCGACCTACCATTATAGGAAAACGTGTTTTCGTGAAGAAATCATGACAAACTAACACAAAATGAAGATTTCATTATAACTTGACATTCTGAGTTGTTTTCATGAAACCTGCGCTTCCCCTACAAGAGTTCGACCTACCATTATAGGAAAACGTGTTTTCGTGAAGAAATCATGACAAACTAACACAAAATGAAGATTTCATTATAACTTGACATTCTGAGTTGTTTTCATGAAGCCTGCGCATCCCCTACAAGAGTTCGACCTACCATTATAGGAAAACGTGTTTTCGTGAAGAAATCATGACAAACTAACACAAAATGAAGATTTCATTATAACTTGACATTCTGAGTTGTTTTCATGAAACTTGCGCTTCCCCTACAAGAGTTCGACCTACCATTATAGGAAAACGTGTTTTCGTGAAGAAATCATGACAAACTAACACAAAATGAAGATATCATTATAACTTGACATTCTGAGTTGTTTTCATGAAACCTGCACTTCCCCTATAAGAGTTCTACCTACCATTATAGGAAAACGTGTTTTCGTGAAGAAATCATGACAAACTAACACAAAATGAAGATTTCATTATAACTTGACATTCTGAGTTGTTTTCATGAAGCCTGCGCATCCCCTACAAGAGTTCGACCTACCATTATAGGAAAACGTGTTTTCGTGAAGAAATCATGACAAACTAACACAAAATGATGATTTCATTATAACTTGACATTCTGAGTTGTTTTCATGAAACTTGCGCTTCCCCTACAAGAGTTCGACCTACCATTATAGGAAAACGTGTTTTCGTGAAGAAATCATGACAAACTAACACAAAATGAAGATTTCATTATAACTTGACATTCTGAGTTGTTTTCATGAAACCTGCGCTTCCCCTACAAGAGTTCGACCTACCATTATAGGAAAACGTGTTTTCGTGAAGAAATCATGACAAACTAACACAAAATGAAGATTTCATTATAACTTGACATTCTGAGTTGTTTTCATGAAGCCTGCGCATCCCCTACAAGAGTTCGACCTACCATTATAGGAAAACGTGTTTTCGTGAAGAAATCATGACAAACTAACACAAAATGAAGATTTCATTATAACTTGACATTCTGAGTTGTTTTCATGAAACTTGCGCTTCCCCTACAAGAGTTCGACCTACCATTATAGGAAAACGTGTTTTCGTGAAGAAATCATGACAAACTAACACAAAATGAAGATATCATTATAACTTGACATTCTGAGTTGTTTTCATGAAACCTGCACTTCCCCTATAAGAGTTCTACCTACCATTATAGGAAAACGTGTTTTCGTGAAGAAATCATGACAAACTAACACAAAATGAAGATTTCATTATAACTTGACATTCTGAGTTGTTTTCATGAAACCTGCGCTTCCCCTACAAGAGTTCGACCTACCATTATAGGAAAACGTGTTTTCGTGAAGAAATCATGACAAACTAACACAAAATGAAGATTTCATTATAACTTGACATTCTGAGTTGTTTTCATGAAACCTGCACTTCCCCTATAAGAGTTCAACCTACCATTATAGGAAAACGTGTTTTCGTGAAGAAATCATGACAAACTAACAAAAAATGAAGATTTCATTATAACTTGACATTCTGAGTTGTTTTCATGAAACCTGCACTTCCCCTACAAGAGTTCGACCTACCATTATAGGAACACGTGTTTTCGTGAAGAAATCATGACAAACTAACACAAAATGAAGATTTCATTATAACTTGACATTCTGAGTTGTTTTCATGAAACCTGCGCTTCCCCTACAAGAGTTCGACCTACCATTATAGGAAAACGTGTTTTCGTGAAGAAATCATGACAAACTAACACAAAATGAAGATTTCATTATAACTTGACATTCTGAGTTGTTTTCATGAAACCTGCGCTTCCCCTGCAGGAGTTCGACCTACCATTATAGGAAAACGTGTTTTCGTGAAGAAATCATGACAAACTAACACAAAATGATGATTTCATTATAACTTGACATTCTGAGTTGTTTTCATGAAACCTGCGCTTCCCCTATAAGAGTTCAACCTACCATTATAGGAAAACGTGTTTTCGTGAAGAAATCATGACAAACTAACACAAAATGATGATTTCATTATAACTTGACATTCTGAGTTGTTTTCATGAAACCTGCGCTTCCCCTATAAGAGTTCGACCTACCATTATAGGAAAACGTGTTTTCGTGAAGAAATCATGACAAACTAACACAAAATGAAGATTTCATTGTAACTTGACATTCTGAGTTGTTTTCATGAAAGCTGCGCTTCCCCTATAAGAGTTCAACCTACCATTATAGGAAAACGTGTTTTCGTGAAGAAATCATGACAAACTAACACAAAATGAAGATTTCATTTTAACTTGACATTCTGAGTTGTTTTCATGAAACCTGCGCTTCCCCTACAAGAGTTTGACGTACCATTATAGGAAAACGTGTTTTCGTGAAGAAATCATGACAAACTAACACAAAATGAAGATTTCATTATAACTTGACATTCTGAGTTGTTTTCATGAAACCTGCGCTTCCCCTATAAGAGTTCGACCTACCATTATAGGAAAACGTGTTTTCGTGAAGAAATCATGACAAACTAACACAAAATGATGATTTCATTATAACTTGACATTCTGAGTTGTTTTCATGAAACCTGCGCTTCCCCTATAAGAGTTCAACCTACCATTATAGGAAAACGTGTTTTCGTGAAGAAATCATGACAAACTAACACAAAATGATGATTTCATTATAACTTGACATTCTGAGTTGTTTTCATGAAACCTGCGCTTCCCCTATAAGAGTTCGACCTACCATTATAGGAAAACGTGTTTTCGTGAAGAAATCATGACAAACTAACACAAAATGAAGATTTCATTGTAACTTGACATTCTGAGTTGTTTTCATGAAACCTGCGCTTCCCCTACAAGAGTTCGACCTACCATTATAGGAAAACGTGTTTTCGTGAAGAAATCATGACAAACTAACACAAAATGAAGATTTCATTATAACTTGACATTCTGAGTTGTTTTCATGAAGCCTGCGCATCCCCTACAAGAGTTCGACCTACCATTATAGGAAAACGTGTTTTCGTGAAGAAATCATGACAAACTAACACAAAATGAAGATTTCATTATAACTTGACATTCTGAGTTGTTTTCATGAAACTTGCGCTTCCCCTACAAGAGTTCGACCTACCATTATAGGAAAACGTGTTTTCGTGAAGAAATCATGACAAACTAACACAAAATGAAGATATCATTATAACTTGACATTCTGAGTTGTTTTCATGAAACCTGCACTTCCCCTATAAGAGTTCTACCTACCATTATAGGAAAACGTGTTTTCGTGAAGAAATCATGACAAACTAACACAAAATGAAGATTTCATTATAACTTGACATTCTGAGTTGTTTTCATGAAGCCTGCGCATCCCCTACAAGAGTTCGACCTACCATTATAGGAAAACGTGTTTTCGTGAAGAAATCATGACAAACTAACACAAAATGATGATTTCATTATAACTTGACATTCTGAGTTGTTTTCATGAAACTTGCGCTTCCCCTACAAGAGTTCGACCTACCATTATAGGAAAACGTGTTTTCGTGAAGAAATCATGACAAACTAACACAAAATGAAGATTTCATTATAACTTGACATTCTGAGTTGTTTTCATGAAACCTGCGCTTCCCCTACAAGAGTTCGACCTACCATTATAGGAAAACGTGTTTTCGTGAAGAAATCATGACAAACTAACACAAAATGAAGATTTCATTATAACTTGACATTCTGAGTTGTTTTCATGAAGCCTGCGCATCCCCTACAAGAGTTCGACCTACCATTATAGGAAAACGTGTTTTCGTGAAGAAATCATGACAAACTAACACAAAATGAAGATTTCATTATAACTTGACATTCTGAGTTGTTTTCATGAAACTTGCGCTTCCCCTACAAGAGTTCGACCTACCATTATAGGAAAACGTGTTTTCGTGAAGAAATCATGACAAACTAACACAAAATGAAGATATCATTATAACTTGACATTCTGAGTTGTTTTCATGAAACCTGCACTTCCCCTATAAGAGTTCTACCTACCATTATAGGAAAACGTGTTTTCGTGAAGAAATCATGACAAACTAACACAAAATGAAGATTTCATTATAACTTGACATTCTGAGTTGTTTTCATGAAACCTGCGCTTCCCCTACAAGAGTTCGACCTACCATTATAGGAAAACGTGTTTTCGTGAAGAAATCATGACAAACTAACACAAAATGAAGATTTCATTATAACTTGACATTCTGAGTTGTTTTCATGAAACCTGCACTTCCCCTATAAGAGTTCAACCTACCATTATAGGAAAACGTGTTTTCGTGAAGAAATCATGACAAACTAACAAAAAATGAAGATTTCATTATAACTTGACATTCTGAGTTGTTTTCATGAAACCTGCACTTCCCCTACAAGAGTTCGACCTACCATTATAGGAACACGTGTTTTCGTGAAGAAATCATGACAAACTAACACAAAATGAAGATTTCATTATAACTTGACATTCTGAGTTGTTTTCATGAAACCTGCGCTTCCCCTACAAGAGTTCGACCTACCATTATAGGAAAACGTGTTTTCGTGAAGAAATCATGACAAACTAACACAAAATGAAGATTTCATTATAACTTGACATTCTGAGTTGTTTTCATGAAACCTGCGCTTCCCCTGCAGGAGTTCGACCTACCATTATAGGAAAACGTGTTTTCGTGAAGAAATCATGACAAACTAACACAAAATGATGATTTCATTATAACTTGACATTCTGAGTTGTTTTCATGAAACCTGCGCTTCCCCTATAAGAGTTCAACCTACCATTATAGGAAAACGTGTTTTCGTGAAGAAATCATGACAAACTAACACAAAATGATGATTTCATTATAACTTGACATTCTGAGTTGTTTTCATGAAACCTGCGCTTCCCCTATAAGAGTTCGACCTACCATTATAGGAAAACGTGTTTTCGTGAAGAAATCATGACAAACTAACACAAAATGAAGATTTCATTGTAACTTGACATTCTGAGTTGTTTTCATGAAAGCTGCGCTTCCCCTATAAGAGTTCAACCTACCATTATAGGAAAACGTGTTTTCGTGAAGAAATCATGACAAACTAACACAAAATGAAGATTTCATTTTAACTTGACATTCTGAGTTGTTTTCATGAAACCTGCGCTTCCCCTACAAGAGTTTGACGTACCATTATAGGAAAACGTGTTTTCGTGAAGAAATCATGACAAACTAACACAAAATGATGATTTCATTATAACTTGACATTCTGAGTTGTTTTCATGAAACCTGCGCTTCCCCTATAAGAGTTCGACCTACCATTATAGGAAAACGTGTTTTCGTGAAGAAATCATGACAAACTAACACAAAATGAAGATTTCATTGTAACTTGACATTCTGAGTTGTTTTCATGAAAGCTGCGCTTCCCCTATAAGAGTTCAACCTACCATTATAGGAAAACGTGTTTTCGTGAAGAAATCATGACAAACTAACACAAAATGAAGATTTCATTTTAACTTGACATTCTGAGTTGTTTTCATGAAACCTGCGCTTCCCCTACAAGAGTTTGACGTACCATTATAGGAAAACGTGTTTTCGTGAAGAAATCATGACAAACTAACACAAAATGAAGATTTCATTATAACTTGACATTCTGAGTTGTTTTCATGAAACCTGCGCTTCCCCTATAAGAGTTCGACCTACCATTATAGGAAAACGTGTTTTCGTGAAGAAATCATGGCAAACTAACACAAAATGAAGATTTCATTATAACTTGACATTCTGAGTTGTTTTCATGAAACCTGCGCTTCCCCTACAAGAGTTCGACCTACCATTATAGGAAAACGTGTTTTCGTGAAGAAATCATGACAAACTAACACAAAATGAAGATTTCATTATAACTTGACATTCTGAGTTGTTTTCATGAAACCTGCGCTTCCCCTATAAGAGTTCGACCTACCATTATAGGAAAACGTGTTTTCGTGAAGAAATCATGACAAACTAACACAAAATGAAGATTTCATTATAACTTGACATTCTGAGTTGTTTTCATGAAACCTGCGCTTCCCGTACAAGAGTTCGACCTACCATTATAGGAAAACGTGTTTTCGTGAAGAAATCATGACAAACTAACACAAAATGAAGATTTCATTATAACTTGACATTCTGAGTTGTTTTCATGAAACCTGCGCTTCCCCTATAATAGTTCAACCTACCATTATAGGAAAACGTGTTTTCGTGAAGAAATCATGACAAACTAACACAAAATGATGATTTCATTATAACTTGACATTCTGAGTTGTTTTCATGAAACCTGCGCTTCCCCTATAAGAGTTCGACCTACCATTATAGGAAAACGTGTTTTCGTGAAGAAATCATGACAAACTAACACAAAATGAAGATTTCATTGTAACTTGACATTCTGAGTTGTTTTCATGAAAGCTGCGCTTCCCCTATAAGAGTTCAACCTACCATTATAGGAAAACGTGTTTTCGTGAAGAAATCATGACAAACTAACACAAAATGAAGATTTCATTATAACTTGACATTCTGAGTTGTTTTCATGAAACCTGCGCTTCCCCTACAAGAGTTCGACCTACCATTATAGGAAAACGTGTTTTCGTGAAGAAATCATGACAAACTAACACAAAATGAAGATTTCATTATAACTTGACATTCTGAGTTGTTTTCATGAAACCTGCGCTTCCCCTACAAGAGTTCGACCTACCATTATAGGAAAACGTGTTTTCGTGAAGAAATCATGACAAACTAACACAAAATGAAGATTTCATTGTAACTTGACATTCTGAGTTGTTTTCATGAAACCTGCGCTTCCCCTATAAGAGTTCAACCTACCATTATAGGAAAACGTGTTTTCGTGAAGAAATCATGACAAACTAACACAAAATGAAGATTTCATTATAACTTGACATTCTGAGTTGTTTTCATGAAACCTGCGCTTCCCCTACAAGAGTTCGACCTACCATTATAGGAAAACGTGTTTTCGTGAAGAAATCATGACAAACTAACACAAAATGAAGATTTCATTATAACTTGACATTCTGAGTTGTTTTCATGAAACCTGCGCTTCCCCTACAAGAGTTCGACCTACCATTATAGGAAAACGTGTTTTCGTGAAGAAATCATGACAAACTAACACAAAATGAAGATTTCATTATAACTTGACATTCTGAGTTGTTTTCATGAAACCTGCACTTCCCCTATAAGAGTTCAACCTACCATTATAGGAAAACGTGTTTTCGTGAAGAAATCATGACAAACTAACAAAAAATGAAGATTTCATTATAACTTGACATTCTGAGTTGTTTTCATGAAACCTGCACTTCCCCTACAAGAGTTCGACCTACCATTATAGGAAAACGTGTTTTCGTGAACAAATCATGACAAACTAACACAAAATGAAGATTTCATTATAACTTGACATTCTGAGTTGTTTTCATGAAACCTGCGCTTCCCCTACAAGAGTTCGACCTACCATTATAGGAAAACGTGTTTTCGTGAAGAAATCATGACAAACTAACACAAAATGAAGATTTCATTATAACTTGACATTCTGAGTTGTTTTCATGAAACCTGCGCTTCCCCTACAAGAGTTCGACCTACCATTATAGGAAAACGTGTTTTCGTGAAGATATCATGACAAACTAACACAAAATGAAGATTTCATTATAACTTGACATTCTGAGTTGTTTTCATGAAACCTGCGCTTCCCCTACAAGAGTTCGACCTACCATTATAGGAAAACGTGTTTTCGTGAAGAAATCATGACAAACTAACACAAAATGAAGATTTCATTATAACTTGACATTCTGAGTTGTTTTCATGAAACCTGCGCTTCCCCTACAAGAGTTCGACCTACCATTATAGGAAAACGTGTTTTCGTGAAGAAATCATGACAAACTAACACAAAATGAAGATTTCATTATAACTTGACATTCTGAGTTGTTTTCATGAAACCTGCGCTTCCCGTACAAGAGTTCGACCTACCATTATAGGAAAACGTGTTTTCGTGAAGAAATCATGACAAACTAACACAAAATGAAGATTTCATTATAACTTGACATTCTGAGTTGTTTTCATGAAACCTGCGCTTCCCCTATAATAGTTCAACCTACCATTATAGGAAAACGTGTTTTCGTGAAGAAATCATGACAAACTAACACAAAATGAAGATTTCATTATAACTTGACATTCTGAGTTGTTTTCATGAAACCTGCGCTTCCCCTACAAGAGTTCCACCTACCATTATAGGAAAACGTGTTTTCGTGAAGAAATCATGACAAACTAACACAAAATGATGATTTCATTATAACTTGACATTCTGAGTTGTTTTCATGAAACCTGCGCTTCCCCTATAAGAGTTCGACCTACCATTATAGGAAAACGTGTTTTCGTGAAGAAATCATGACAAACTAACACAAAATGAAGATTTCATTGTAACTTGACATTCTGAGTTGTTTTCATGAAAGCTGCGCTTCCCCTATAAGAGTTCAACCTACCATTATAGGAAAACGTGTTTTCGTGAAGAAATCATGACAAACTAACACAAAATGAAGATTTCATTATAACTTGACATTCTGAGTTGTTTTCATGAAACCTGCGCTTCCCCTACAAGAGTTCGACCTACCATTATAGGAAAACGTGTTTTCGTGAAGAAATCATGACAAACTAACACAAAATGAAGATTTCATTATAACTTGACATTCTGAGTTGTTTTCATGAAACCTGCGCTTCCCCTTCAAGAGTTCGACCTACCATTATAGGAAAACGTGTTTTCGTGAAGAAATCATGACAAACTAACACAAAATGAAGATTTCATTGTAACTTGACATTCTGAGTTGTTTTCATGAAACCTGCGCTTCCCCTACAAGAGTTCGACCTACCATTATAGGAAAACGTGTTTTCGTGAAGAAATCATGACAAACTAACACAAAATGAAGATTTCATTATAACTTGACATTCTGAGTTGTTTTCATGAAACCTGCGCTTCCCCTACAAGAGTTCGACCTACCATTATAGGAAAACGTGTTTTCGTGAAGAAATCATGACAAACTAACACAAAATGAAGATTTCATTATAACTTGACATTCTGAGTTGTTTTCATGAAACCTGCGCATCCCCTACAAGAGTTCGACCTACCATTATAGGAAAACGTGTTTTCGTGAAGAAATCATGACAAACTAACACAAAATGAAGATTTCATTATAACTTGACATTCTGAGTTGTTTTCATGAAACTTGCGCTTCCCCTACAAGAGTTCGACCTACCATTATAGGAAAACGTGTTTTCGTGAAGAAATCATGACAAACTAACACAAAATGAAGATATCATTATAACTTGACATTCTGAGTTGTTTTCATGAAACCTGCACTTCCCCTATAAGAGTTCTACCTACCATTATAGGAAAACGTGTTTTCGTGAAGAAATCATGACAAACTAACACAAAATGAAGATTTCATTATAACTTGACATTCTGAGTTGTTTTCATGAAACCTGCGCTTCCCCTACAAGAGTTCGACCTACCATTATAGGAAAACGTGTTTTCGTGAAGAAATCATGACAAACTAACACAAAATGAAGATTTCATTATAACTTGACATTCTGAGTTGTTTTCATGAAACCTGCGCTTCCCCTACAAGAGTTCGACCTACCATTATAGGAAAACGTGTTTTCGTGAAGAAATCATGACAAACTAACACAAAATGAAGATTTCATTATAACTTGACATTCTGAGTTGTTTTCATGAAACCTGCGCTTCCCCTACAAGAGTTCGACCTACCATTATAGGAAAACGTGTTTTCGTGAAGAAATCATGACAAACTAACACAAAATGAAGATTTCATTATAACTTGACATTCTGAGTTGTTTTCATGAAACCTGCGCTTCCCCTACAAGAGTTCGACCTACCATTATAGGAAAACGTGTTTTCGTGAAGAAATCATGACAAACTAACACAAAATGAAGATTTCATTATAACTTGACATTCTGAGTTGTTTTCATGAAACCTGCGCATCCCCTACAAGAGTTCGACCTACCATTATAGGAAAACGTGTTTTCGTGAAGAAATCATGACAAACTAACACAAAATGAAGATTTCATTATAACTTGACATTCTGAGTTGTTTTCATGAAACTTGCGCTTCCCCTACAAGAGTTCGACCTACCATTATAGGAAAACGTGTTTTCGTGAAGAAATCATGACAAACTAACACAAAATGAAGATATCATTATAACTTGACATTCTGAGTTGTTTTCATGAAACCTGCACTTCCCCTATAAGAGTTCTACCTACCATTATAGGAAAACGTGTTTTCGTGAAGAAATCATGACAAACTAACACAAAATGAAGATTTCATTATAACTTGACATTCTGAGTTGTTTTCATGAAACCTGCGCTTCCCCTACAAGAGTTCGACCTACCATTATAGGAAAACGTGTTTTCGTGAAGAAATCATGACAAACTAACACAAAATGAAGATTTCATTATAACTTGACATTCTGAGTTGTTTTCATGAAACCTGCGCTTCCCCTATAAGAGTTCAACCTACCATTATAGGAAAACGTGTTTTCGTGAAGAAATCATGACAAACTAACAAAAAATGAAGATTTCATTATAACTTGACATTCTGAGTTGTTTTCATGAAACCTGCACTTCCCCTACAAGAGTTCGACCTACCATTATAGGAACACGTGTTTTCGTGAAGAAATCATGACAAACTAACACAAAATGAAGATTTCATTATAACTTGACATTCTGAGTTGTTTTCATGAAACCTGCGCTTCCCCTACAAGAGTTCGACCTACCATTATAGGAAAACGTGTTTTCGTGAAGAAATCATGACAAACTAACACAAAATGAAGATTTCATTATAACTTGACATTCTGAGTTGTTTTCATGAAACCTGCGCTTCCCCTACAAGAGTTCGACCTACCATTATAGGAAAACGTGTT
The DNA here is from genome assembly GCF_048594095.1 of Paramormyrops kingsleyae. Lineage (NCBI taxonomy): Eukaryota > Metazoa > Chordata > Actinopteri > Osteoglossiformes > Mormyridae > Paramormyrops > Paramormyrops kingsleyae. The sequence continues at coordinate 174,703 of NW_027325981.1, forward strand.
TTCGTGAAGAAATCATGACAAACTAACACAAAATGAAGATTTCATTGTAACTTGACATTCTGAGTTGTTTTCATGAAACCTGCGCTTCCCCTATAAGAGTTCAACCTACCATTATAGGAAAACGTGTTTTCGTGAAGAAATCATGACAAACTAACACAAAATGAAGATTTCATTATAACTTGACATTCTGAGTTGTTTTCATGAAACCTGCGCTTCCCCTACAAGAGTTCGACCTACCATTATAGGAAAACGTGTTTTCGTGAAGAAATCATGACAAACTAACACGAAATGAAGATTTCATTATAACTTGACATTCTGAGTTGTTTTCATGAAACCTGCGCTTCCCCTACAAGAGTTCGACCTACCATTATAGGAAAACGTGTTTTCGTGAAGAAATCATGACAAACTAACACGAAATGATGATTTCATTATAACTTGACATTCTGAGTTGTTTTCATGAAACCTGCGCTTCCCCTATAAGAGTTCGACCTACCATTATAGGAAAACGTGTTTTCGTGAAGAAATCATGACAAACTAACACAAAATGAAGATTTCATTGTAACTTGACATTCTGAGTTGTTTTCATGAAAGCTGCGCTTCCCCTATAAGAGTTCAACCTACCATTATAGGAAAACGTGTTTTCGTGAAGAAATCATGACAAACTAACACAAAATGAAGATTTCATTATAACTTGACATTCTGAGTTGTTTTCATGAAACCTGCGCTTCCCCTACAAGAGTTCGACCTACCATTATAGGAAAACGTGTTTTCGTGAAGAAATCATGACAAACTAACACAAAATGAAGATTTCATTATAACTTGACATTCTGAGTTGTTTTCATGAAACCTGCACTTCCCCTATAAGAGTTCAACCTACCATTATAGGAAAACGTGTTTTCGTGAAGAAATCATGACAAACTAACAAAAAATGAAGATTTCATTATAACTTGACATTCTGAGTTGTTTTCATGAAACCTGCACTTCCCCTACAAGAGTTCGACCTACCATTATAGGAACACGTGTTTTCGTGAAGAAATCATGACAAACTAACACAAAATGAAGATTTCATTATAACTTGACATTCTGAGTTGTTTTCATGAAACCTGCGCTTCCCCTACAAGAGTTCGACCTACCATTATAGGAAAACGTGTTTTCGTGAAGAAATCATGACAAACTAACACAAAATGAAGATTTCATTATAACTTGACATTCTGAGTTGTTTTCATGAAACCTGCGCTTCCCCTGCAGGAGTTCGACCTACCATTATAGGAAAACGTGTTTTCGTGAAGAAATCATGACAAACTAACACAAAATGATGATTTCATTATAACTTGACATTCTGAGTTGTTTTCATGAAACCTGCGCTTCCCCTATAAGAGTTCAACCTACCATTATAGGAAAACGTGTTTTCGTGAAGAAATCATGACAAACTAACACAAAATGATGATTTCATTATAACTTGACATTCTGAGTTGTTTTCATGAAACCTGCGCTTCCCCTATAAGAGTTCGACCTACCATTATAGGAAAACGTGTTTTCGTGAAGAAATCATGACAAACTAACACAAAATGAAGATTTCATTGTAACTTGACATTCTGAGTTGTTTTCATGAAAGCTGCGCTTCCCCTATAAGAGTTCAACCTACCATTATAGGAAAACGTGTTTTCGTGAAGAAATCATGACAAACTAACACAAAATGAAGATTTCATTTTAACTTGACATTCTGAGTTGTTTTCATGAAACCTGCGCTTCCCCTACAAGAGTTTGACCTACCATTATAGGAAAACGTGTTTTCGTGAAGAAATCATGACAAACTAACACAAAATGAAGATTTCATTATAACTTGACATTCTGAGTTGTTTTCATGAAACCTGCGCTTCCCCTACAAGAGTTCGACCTACCATTATAGGAAAACGTGTTTTCGTGAAGAAATCATGACAAACTAACACAAAATGAAGATTTCATTATAACTTGACATTCTGAGTTGTTTTCATGAAACCTGCGCATCCCCTACAAGAGTTCGACCTACCATTATAGGAAAACGTGTTTTCGTGAAGAAATCATGACAAACTAACACAAAATGAAGATTTCATTATAACTTGACATTCTGAGTTGTTTTCATGAAACTTGCGCTTCCCCTACAAGAGTTCGACCTACCATTATAGGAAAACGTGTTTTCGTGAAGAAATCATGACAAACTAACACAAAATGAAGATTTCATTATAACTTGACATTCTGAGTTGTTTTCATGAAACCTGCGCATCCCCTACAAGAGTTCGACCTACCATTATAGGAAAACGTGTTTTCGTGAAGAAATCATGACAAACTAACACAAAATGAAGATTTCATTATAACTTGACATTCTGAGTTGTTTTCATGAAACCTGCACTTCCCCTATAAGAGTTCAACCTACCATTATAGGAAAACGTGTTTTCGTGAAGAAATCATGACAAACTAACAAAAAATGAAGATTTCATTATAACTTGACATTCTGAGTTGTTTTCATGAAACCTGCACTTCCCCTACAAGAGTTCGACCTACCATTATAGGAACACGTGTTTTCGTGAAGAAATCATGACAAACTAACACAAAATGAAGATTTCATTATAACTTGACATTCTGAGTTGTTTTCATGAAACCTGCGCTTCCCCTACAAGAGTTCGACCTACCATTATAGGAAAACGTGTTTTCGTGAAGAAATCATGACAAACTAACAAAAAATGAAGATTTCATTATAACTTGACATTCTGAGTTGTTTTCATGAAACCTGCGCTTCCCCTACAAGAGTTCGACCTACCATTATAGGAAAACGTGTTTTCGTGAAGAAATCATGACAAACTAACACAAAATGAAGATTTCATTATAACTTGACATTCTGAGTTGTTTTCATGAAACCTGCGCTTCCCCTACAAGAGTTCGACCTACCATTATAGGAAAACGTGTTTTCGTGAAGAAATCATGACAAACTAACACAAAATGAAGATTTCATTGTAACTTGACATTCTGAGTTGTTTTCATGAAACCTGCGCTTCCCCTATAAGAGTTCAACCTACCATTATAGGAAAACGTGTTTTCGTGAAGAAATCATGACAAACTAACACAAAATGAAGATTTCATTATAACTTGACATTCTGAGTTGTTTTCATGAAACCTGCGCTTCCCCTACAAGAGTTCGACCTACCATTATAGGAAAACGTGTTTTCGTGAAGAAATCATGACAAACTAACACGAAATGAAGATTTCATTATAACTTGACATTCTGAGTTGTTTTCATGAAACCTGCGCTTCCCCTACAAGAGTTCGACCTACCATTATAGGAAAACGTGTTTTCGTGAAGAAATCATGACAAACTAACACAAAATGATGATTTCATTATAACTTGACATTCTGAGTTGTTTTCATGAAACCTGCGCTTCCCCTACAAGAGTTTGACCTACCATTATAGGAAAACGTGTTTTCGTGAAGAAATCATGACAAACTAACACAAAATGAAGATTTCATTATAACTTGACATTCTGAGTTGTTTTCATGAAACCTGCGCTTCCCCTACAAGAGTTCGACCTACCATTATAGGAAAACGTGTTTTCGTGAAGAAATCATGACAAACTAACACAAAATGAAGATTTCATTATAACTTGACATTCTGAGTTGTTTTCATGAAGCCTGCGCATCCCCTACAAGAGTTCGACCTACCATTATAGGAAAATGTGTTTTCGTGAAGAAATCATGACAAACTAACACAAAATGAAGATTTCATTATAACTTGACATTCTGAGTTGTTTTCATGAAACTTGCGCTTCCCCTACAAGAGTTCGACCTACCATTATAGGAAAACGTGTTTTCGTGAAGAAATCATGACAAACTAACACAAAATGAAGATATCATTATAACTTGACATTCTGAGTTGTTTTCATGAAACCTGCACTTCCCCTATAAGAGTTCTACCTACCATTATAGGAAAACGTGTTTTCGTGAAGAAATCATGACAAACTAACACAAAATGAAGATTTCATTATAACTTGACATTCTGAGTTGTTTTCATGAAACCTGCGCTTCCCCTACAAGAGTTCGACCTACCATTATAGGAAAACGTGTTTTCGTGAAGAAATCATGACAAACTAACACAAAATGAAGATTTCATTATAACTTGACATTCTGAGTTGTTTTCATGAAACCTGCACTTCCCCTATAAGAGTTCAACCTACCATTATAGGAAAACGTGTTTTCGTGAAGAAATCATGACAAACTAACAAAAAATGAAGATTTCATTATAACTTGACATTCTGAGTTGTTTTCATGAAACCTGCACTTCCCCTACAAGAGTTCGACCTACCATTATAGGAACACGTGTTTTCGTGAAGAAATCATGACAAACTAACACAAAATGAAGATTTCATTATAACTTGACATTCTGAGTTGTTTTCATGAAACCTGCGCTTCCCCTACAAGAGTTCGACCTACCATTATAGGAAAACGTGTTTTCGTGAAGAAATCATGACAAACTAACACAAAATGAAGATTTCATTATAACTTGACATTCTGAGTTGTTTTCATGAAACCTGCGCTTCCCCTGCAGGAGTTCGACCTACCATTATAGGAAAACGTGTTTTCGTGAAGAAATCATGACAAACTAACACAAAATGATGATTTCATTATAACTTGACATTCTGAGTTGTTTTCATGAAACCTGCGCTTCCCCTATAAGAGTTCAACCTACCATTATAGGAAAACGTGTTTTCGTGAAGAAATCATGACAAACTAACACAAAATGATGATTTCATTATAACTTGACATTCTGAGTTGTTTTCATGAAACCTGCGCTTCCCCTATAAGAGTTCGACCTACCATTATAGGAAAACGTGTTTTCGTGAAGAAATCATGACAAACTAACACAAAATGAAGATTTCATTGTAACTTGACATTCTGAGTTGTTTTCATGAAAGCTGCGCTTCCCCTATAAGAGTTCAACCTACCATTATAGGAAAACGTGTTTTCGTGAAGAAATCATGACAAACTAACACAAAATGAAGATTTCATTATAACTTGACATTCTGAGTTGTTTTCATGAAACTTGCGCTTCCCCTACAAGAGTTCGACCTACCATTATAGGAAAACGTGTTTTCGTGAAGAAATCATGACAAACTAACACAAAATGAAGATTTCATTATAACTTGACATTCTGAGTTGTTTTCATGAAACCTGCGCATCCCCTACAAGAGTTCGACCTACCATTATAGGAAAACGTGTTTTCGTGAAGAAATCATGACAAACTAACACAAAATGAAGATTTCATTATAACTTGACATTCTGAGTTGTTTTCATGAAACCTGCACTTCCCCTATAAGAGTTCAACCTACCATTATAGGAAAACGTGTTTTCGTGAAGAAATCATGACAAACTAACAAAAAATGAAGATTTCATTATAACTTGACATTCTGAGTTGTTTTCATGAAACCTGCACTTCCCCTACAAGAGTTCGACCTACCATTATAGGAACACGTGTTTTCGTGAAGAAATCATGACAAACTAACACAAAATGAAGATTTCATTATAACTTGACATTCTGAGTTGTTTTCATGAAACCTGCGCTTCCCCTACAAGAGTTCGACCTACCATTATAGGAAAACGTGTTTTCGTGAAGAAATCATGACAAACTAACAAAAAATGAAGATTTCATTATAACTTGACATTCTGAGTTGTTTTCATGAAACCTGCGCTTCCCCTACAAGAGTTCGACCTACCATTATAGGAAAACGTGTTTTCGTGAAGAAATCATGACAAACTAACACAAAATGAAGATTTCATTATAACTTGACATTCTGAGTTGTTTTCATGAAACCTGCGCTTCCCCTACAAGAGTTCGACCTACCATTATAGGAAAACGTGTTTTCGTGAAGAAATCATGACAAACTAACACAAAATGAAGATTTCATTGTAACTTGACATTCTGAGTTGTTTTCATGAAACCTGCGCTTCCCCTATAAGAGTTCAACCTACCATTATAGGAAAACGTGTTTTCGTGAAGAAATCATGACAAACTAACACAAAATGAAGATTTCATTATAACTTGACATTCTGAGTTGTTTTCATGAAACCTGCGCTTCCCCTACAAGAGTTCGACCTACCATTATAGGAAAACGTGTTTTCGTGAAGAAATCATGACAAACTAACACGAAATGAAGATTTCATTATAACTTGACATTCTGAGTTGTTTTCATGAAACCTGCGCTTCCCCTACAAGAGTTCGACCTACCATTATAGGAAAACGTGTTTTCGTGAAGAAATCATGACAAACTAACACAAAATGATGATTTCATTATAACTTGACATTCTGAGTTGTTTTCATGAAACCTGCGCTTCCCCTACAAGAGTTTGACCTACCATTATAGGAAAACGTGTTTTCGTGAAGAAATCATGACAAACTAACACAAAATGAAGATTTCATTATAACTTGACATTCTGAGTTGTTTTCATGAAACCTGCGCTTCCCCTACAAGAGTTCGACCTACCATTATAGGAAAACGTGTTTTCGTGAAGAAATCATGACAAACTAACACAAAATGAAGATTTCATTATAACTTGACATTCTGAGTTGTTTTCATGAAGCCTGCGCATCCCCTACAAGAGTTCGACCTACCATTATAGGAAAATGTGTTTTCGTGAAGAAATCATGACAAACTAACACAAAATGAAGATTTCATTATAACTTGACATTCTGAGTTGTTTTCATGAAACTTGCGCTTCCCCTACAAGAGTTCGACCTACCATTATAGGAAAACGTGTTTTCGTGAAGAAATCATGACAAACTAACACAAAATGAAGATATCATTATAACTTGACATTCTGAGTTGTTTTCATGAAACCTGCACTTCCCCTATAAGAGTTCTACCTACCATTATAGGAAAACGTGTTTTCGTGAAGAAATCATGACAAACTAACACAAAATGAAGATTTCATTATAACTTGACATTCTGAGTTGTTTTCATGAAACCTGCGCTTCCCCTACAAGAGTTCGACCTACCATTATAGGAAAACGTGTTTTCGTGAAGAAATCATGACAAACTAACACAAAATGAAGATTTCATTATAACTTGACATTCTGAGTTGTTTTCATGAAACCTGCACTTCCCCTATAAGAGTTCAACCTACCATTATAGGAAAACGTGTTTTCGTGAAGAAATCATGACAAACTAACAAAAAATGAAGATTTCATTATAACTTGACATTCTGAGTTGTTTTCATGAAACCTGCACTTCCCCTACAAGAGTTCGACCTACCATTATAGGAACACGTGTTTTCGTGAAGAAATCATGACAAACTAACACAAAATGAAGATTTCATTATAACTTGACATTCTGAGTTGTTTTCATGAAACCTGCGCTTCCCCTACAAGAGTTCGACCTACCATTATAGGAAAACGTGTTTTCGTGAAGAAATCATGACAAACTAACACAAAATGAAGATTTCATTATAACTTGACATTCTGAGTTGTTTTCATGAAACCTGCGCTTCCCCTGCAGGAGTTCGACCTACCATTATAGGAAAACGTGTTTTCGTGAAGAAATCATGACAAACTAACACAAAATGATGATTTCATTATAACTTGACATTCTGAGTTGTTTTCATGAAACCTGCGCTTCCCCTATAAGAGTTCAACCTACCATTATAGGAAAACGTGTTTTCGTGAAGAAATCATGACAAACTAACACAAAATGATGATTTCATTATAACTTGACATTCTGAGTTGTTTTCATGAAACCTGCGCTTCCCCTATAAGAGTTCGACCTACCATTATAGGAAAACGTGTTTTCGTGAAGAAATCATGACAAACTAACACAAAATGAAGATTTCATTGTAACTTGACATTCTGAGTTGTTTTCATGAAAGCTGCGCTTCCCCTATAAGAGTTCAACCTACCATTATAGGAAAACGTGTTTTCGTGAAGAAATCATGACAAACTAACACAAAATGAAGATTTCATTTTAACTTGACATTCTGAGTTGTTTTCATGAAACCTGCGCTTCCCCTACAAGAGTTTGACCTACCATTATAGGAAAACGTGTTTTCGTGAAGAAATCATGACAAACTAACACAAAATGAAGATTTCATTATAACTTGACATTCTGAGTTGTTTTCATGAAACCTGCGCTTCCCCTACAAGAGTTCGACCTACCATTATAGGAAAACGTGTTTTCGTGAAGAAATCATGACAAACTAACACAAAATGAAGATTTCATTATAACTTGACATTCTGAGTTGTTTTCATGAAACCTGCGCATCCCCTACAAGAGTTCGACCTACCATTATAGGAAAACGTGTTTTCGTGAAGAAATCATGACAAACTAACACAAAATGAAGATTTCATTATAACTTGACATTCTGAGTTGTTTTCATGAAACTTGCGCTTCCCCTACAAGAGTTCGACCTACCATTATAGGAAAACGTGTTTTCGTGAAGAAATCATGACAAACTAACACAAAATGAAGATTTCATTATAACTTGACATTCTGAGTTGTTTTCATGAAACCTGCGCATCCCCTACAAGAGTTCGACCTACCATTATAGGAAAACGTGTTTTCGTGAAGAAATCATGACAAACTAACACAAAATGAAGATTTCATTATAACTTGACATTCTGAGTTGTTTTCATGAAACCTGCACTTCCCCTATAAGAGTTCAACCTACCATTATAGGAAAACGTGTTTTCGTGAAGAAATCATGACAAACTAACAAAAAATGAAGATTTCATTATAACTTGACATTCTGAGTTGTTTTCATGAAACCTGCACTTCCCCTACAAGAGTTCGACCTACCATTATAGGAACACGTGTTTTCGTGAAGAAATCATGACAAACTAACACAAAATGAAGATTTCATTATAACTTGACATTCTGAGTTGTTTTCATGAAACCTGCGCTTCCCCTACAAGAGTTCGACCTACCATTATAGGAAAACGTGTTTTCGTGAAGAAATCATGACAAACTAACACAAAATGAAGATTTCATTATAACTTGACATTCTGAGTTGTTTTCATGAAACCTGCGCTTCCCCTGCAGGAGTTCGACCTACCATTATAGGAAAACGTGTTTTCGTGAAGAAATCATGACAAACTAACACAAAATGATGATTTCATTATAACTTGACATTCTGAGTTGTTTTCATGAAACCTGCGCTTCCCCTATAAGAGTTCAACCTACCATTATAGGAAAACGTGTTTTCGTGAAGAAATCATGACAAACTAACACAAAATGATGATTTCATTATAACTTGACATTCTGAGTTGTTTTCATGAAACCTGCGCTTCCCCTATAAGAGTTCGACCTACCATTATAGGAAAACGTGTTTTCGTGAAGAAATCATGACAAACTAACACAAAATGAAGATTTCATTGTAACTTGACATTCTGAGTTGTTTTCATGAAAGCTGCGCTTCCCCTATAAGAGTTCAACCTACCATTATAGGAAAACGTGTTTTCGTGAAGAAATCATGACAAACTAACACAAAATGAAGATTTCATTTTAACTTGACATTCTGAGTTGTTTTCATGAAACCTGCGCTTCCCCTACAAGAGTTTGACCTACCATTATAGGAAAACGTGTTTTCGTGAAGAAATCATGACAAACTAACACAAAATGAAGATTTCATTATAACTTGACATTCTGAGTTGTTTTCATGAAACCTGCGCTTCCCCTACAAGAGTTCGACCTACCATTATAGGAAAACGTGTTTTCGTGAAGAAATCATGACAAACTAACACAAAATGAAGATTTCATTATAACTTGACATTCTGAGTTGTTTTCATGAAACCTGCGCATCCCCTACAAGAGTTCGACCTACCATTATAGGAAAACGTGTTTTCGTGAAGAAATCATGACAAACTAACACAAAATGAAGATTTCATTATAACTTGACATTCTGAGTTGTTTTCATGAAACTTGCGCTTCCCCTACAAGAGTTCGACCTACCATTATAGGAAAACGTGTTTTCGTGAAGAAATCATGACAAACTAACACAAAATGAAGATTTCATTATAACTTGACATTCTGAGTTGTTTTCATGAAACCTGCGCATCCCCTACAAGAGTTCGACCTACCATTATAGGAAAACGTGTTTTCGTGAAGAAATCATGACAAACTAACACAAAATGAAGATTTCATTATAACTTGACATTCTGAGTTGTTTTCATGAAACCTGCACTTCCCCTATAAGAGTTCAACCTACCATTATAGGAAAACGTGTTTTCGTGAAGAAATCATGACAAACTAACAAAAAATGAAGATTTCATTATAACTTGACATTCTGAGTTGTTTTCATGAAACCTGCACTTCCCCTACAAGAGTTCGACCTACCATTATAGGAACACGTGTTTTCGTGAAGAAATCATGACAAACTAACACAAAATGAAGATTTCATTATAACTTGACATTCTGAGTTGTTTTCATGAAACCTGCGCTTCCCCTACAAGAGTTCGACCTACCATTATAGGAAAACGTGTTTTCGTGAAGAAATCATGACAAACTAACACAAAATGAAGATTTCATTATAACTTGACATTCTGAGTTGTTTTCATGAAACCTGCGCTTCCCCTGCAGGAGTTCGACCTACCATTATAGGAAAACGTGTTTTCGTGAAGAAATCATGACAAACTAACACAAAATGATGATTTCATTATAACTTGACATTCTGAGTTGTTTTCATGAAACCTGCGCTTCCCCTATAAGAGTTCAACCTACCATTATAGGAAAACGTGTTTTCGTGAAGAAATCATGACAAACTAACACAAAATGATGATTTCATTATAACTTGACATTCTGAGTTGTTTTCATGAAACCTGCGCTTCCCCTATAAGAGTTCGACCTACCATTATAGGAAAACGTGTTTTCGTGAAGAAATCATGACAAACTAACACAAAATGAAGATTTCATTGTAACTTGACATTCTGAGTTGTTTTCATGAAAGCTGCGCTTCCCCTATAAGAGTTCAACCTACCATTATAGGAAAACGTGTTTTCGTGAAGAAATCATGACAAACTAACACAAAATGAAGATTTCATTTTAACTTGACATTCTGAGTTGTTTTCATGAAACCTGCGCTTCCCCTACAAGAGTTTGACCTACCATTATAGGAAAACGTGTTTTCGTGAAGAAATCATGACAAACTAACACAAAATGAAGATTTCATTATAACTTGACATTCTGAGTTGTTTTCATGAAACCTGCGCTTCCCCTACAAGAGTTCGACCTACCATTATAGGAAAACGTGTTTTCGTGAAGAAATCATGACAAACTAACACAAAATGAAGATTTCATTATAACTTGACATTCTGAGTTGTTTTCATGAAACCTGCGCATCCCCTACAAGAGTTCGACCTACCATTATAGGAAAACGTGTTTTCGTGAAGAAATCATGACAAACTAACACAAAATGAAGATTTCATTATAACTTGACATTCTGAGTTGTTTTCATGAAACTTGCGCTTCCCCTACAAGAGTTCGACCTACCATTATAGGAAAACGTGTTTTCGTGAAGAAATCATGACAAACTAACACAAAATGAAGATTTCATTATAACTTGACATTCTGAGTTGTTTTCATGAAACCTGCGCATCACCTACAAGAGTTCGACCTACCATTATAGGAAAACGTGTTTTCGTGAAGAAATCATGACAAACTAACACAAAATGAAGATTTCATTATAACTTGACATTCTGAGTTGTTTTCATGAAACCTGCACTTCCCCTATAAGAGTTCAACCTACCATTATAGGAAAACGTGTTTTCGTGAAGAAATCATGACAAACTAACAAAAAATGAAGATTTCATTATAACTTGACATTCTGAGTTGTTTTCATGAAACCTGCACTTCCCCTACAAGAGTTCGACCTACCATTATAGGAACACGTGTTTTCGTGAAGAAATCATGACAAACTAACACAAAATGAAGATTTCATTATAACTTGACATTCTGAGTTGTTTTCATGAAACCTGCGCTTCCCCTACAAGAGTTCGACCTACCATTATAGGAAAACGTGTTTTCGTGAAGAAATCATGACAAACTAACACAAAATGAAGATTTCATTATAACTTGACATTCTGAGTTGTTTTCATGAAACCTGCGCTTCCCCTGCAGGAGTTCGACCTACCATTATAGGAAAACGTGTTTTCGTGAAGAAATCATGACAAACTAACACAAAATGATGATTTCATTATAACTTGACATTCTGAGTTGTTTTCATGAAACCTGCGCTTCCCCTATAAGAGTTCAACCTACCATTATAGGAAAACGTGTTTTCGTGAAGAAATCATGACAAACTAACACAAAATGATGATTTCATTATAACTTGACATTCTGAGTTGTTTTCATGAAACCTGCGCTTCCCCTATAAGAGTTCGACCTACCATTATAGGAAAACGTGTTTTCGTGAAGAAATCATGACAAACTAACACAAAATGAAGATTTCATTGTAACTTGACATTCTGAGTTGTTTTCATGAAAGCTGCGCTTCCCCTATAAGAGTTCAACCTACCATTATAGGAAAACGTGTTTTCGTGAAGAAATCATGACAAACTAACACAAAATGAAGATTTCATTATAACTTGACATTCTGAGTTGTTTTCATGAAACTTGCGCTTCCCCTACAAGAGTTCGACCTACCATTATAGGAAAACGTGTTTTCGTGAAGAAATCATGACAAACTAACACAAAATGAAGATTTCATTATAACTTGACATTCTGAGTTGTTTTCATGAAACCTGCGCATCCCCTACAAGAGTTCGACCTACCATTATAGGAAAACGTGTTTTCGTGAAGAAATCATGACAAACTAACACAAAATGAAGATTTCATTATAACTTGACATTCTGAGTTGTTTTCATGAAACCTGCACTTCCCCTATAAGAGTTCAACCTACCATTATAGGAAAACGTGTTTTCGTGAAGAAATCATGACAAACTAACAAAAAATGAAGATTTCATTATAACTTGACATTCTGAGTTGTTTTCATGAAACCTGCGCTTCCCCTACAAGAGTTCGACCTACCATTATAGGAAAACGTGTTTTCGTGAAGAAATCATGACAAACTAACACAAAATGAAGATTTCATTATAACTTGACATTCTGAGTTGTTTTCATGAAACCTGCGCTTCCCCTGCAGGAGTTCGACCTACCATTATAGGAAAACGTGTTTTCGTGAAGAAATCATGACAAACTAACACAAAATGATGATTTCATTATAACTTGACATTCTGAGTTGTTTTCATGAAACCTGCGCTTCCCCTATAAGAGTTCAACCTACCATTATAGGAAAACGTGTTTTCGTGAAGAAATCATGACAAACTAACACAAAATGATGATTTCATTATAACTTGACATTCTGAGTTGTTTTCATGAAACCTGCGCTTCCCCTATAAGAGTTCGACCTACCATTATAGGAAAACGTGTTTTCGTGAAGAAATCATGACAAACTAACACAAAATGAAGATTTCATTGTAACTTGACATTCTGAGTTGTTTTCATGAAAGCTGCGCTTCCCCTATAAGAGTTCAACCTACCATTATAGGAAAACGTGTTTTCGTGAAGAAATCATGACAAACTAACACAAAATGAAGATTTCATTTTAACTTGACATTCTGAGTTGTTTTCATGAAACCTGCGCTTCCCCTACAAGAGTTTGACCTACCATTATAGGAAAACGTGTTTTCGTGAAGAAATCATGACAAACTAACACAAAATGAAGATTTCATTATAACTTGACATTCTGAGTTGTTTTCATGAAACCTGCGCTTCCCCTACAAGAGTTCGACCTACCATTATAGGAAAACGTGTTTTCGTGAAGAAATCATGACAAACTAACACAAAATGAAGATTTCATTATAACTTGACATTCTGAGTTGTTTTCATGAAACCTGCGCATCCCCTACAAGAGTTCGACCTACCATTATAGGAAAACGTGTTTTCGTGAAGAAATCATGACAAACTAACACAAAATGAAGATTTCATTATAACTTGACATTCTGAGTTGTTTTCATGAAACTTGCGCTTCCCCTACAAGAGTTCGACCTACCATTATAGGAAAACGTGTTTTCGTGAAGAAATCATGACAAACTAACACAAAATGAAGATTTCATTATAACTTGACATTCTGAGTTGTTTTCATGAAACCTGCGCATCCCCTACAAGAGTTCGACCTACCATTATAGGAAAACGTGTTTTCGTGAAGAAATCATGACAAACTAACACAAAATGAAGATTTCATTATAACTTGACATTCTGAGTTGTTTTCATGAAACCTGCACTTCCCCTATAAGAGTTCAACCTACCATTATAGGAAAACGTGTTTTCGTGAAGAAATCATGACAAACTAACAAAAAATGAAGATTTCATTATAACTTGACATTCTGAGTTGTTTTCATGAAACCTGCACTTCCCCTACAAGAGTTCGACCTACCATTATAGGAACACGTGTTTTCGTGAAGAAATCATGACAAACTAACACAAAATGAAGATTTCATTATAACTTGACATTCTGAGTTGTTTTCATGAAACCTGCGCTTCCCCTACAAGAGTTCGACCTACCATTATAGGAAAACGTGTTTTCGTGAAGAAATCATGACAAACTAACACAAAATGAAGATTTCATTATAACTTGACATTCTGAGTTGTTTTCATGAAACCTGCGCTTCCCCTGCAGGAGTTCGACCTACCATTATAGGAAAACGTGTTTTCGTGAAGAAATCATGACAAACTAACACAAAATGATGATTTCATTATAACTTGACATTCTGAGTTGTTTTCATGAAACCTGCGCTTCCCCTATAAGAGTTCAACCTACCATTATAGGAAAACGTGTTTTCGTGAAGAAATCATGACAAACTAACACAAAATGATGATTTCATTATAACTTGACATTCTGAGTTGTTTTCATGAAACCTGCGCTTCCCCTATAAGAGTTCGACCTACCATTATAGGAAAACGTGTTTTCGTGAAGAAATCATGACAAACTAACACAAAATGAAGATTTCATTGTAACTTGACATTCTGAGTTGTTTTCATGAAAGCTGCGCTTCCCCTATAAGAGTTCAACCTACCATTATAGGAAAACGTGTTTTCGTGAAGAAATCATGACAAACTAACACAAAATGAAGATTTCATTTTAACTTGACATTCTGAGTTGTTTTCATGAAACCTGCGCTTCCCCTACAAGAGTTTGACCTACCATTATAGGAAAACGTGTTTTCGTGAAGAAATCATGACAAACTAACACAAAATGAAGATTTCATTATAACTTGACATTCTGAGTTGTTTTCATGAAACCTGCGCTTCCCCTACAAGAGTTCGACCTACCATTATAGGAAAACGTGTTTTCGTGAAGAAATCATGACAAACTAACACAAAATGAAGATTTCATTATAACTTGACATTCTGAGTTGTTTTCATGAAACCTGCGCATCCCCTACAAGAGTTCGACCTACCATTATAGGAAAACGTGTTTTCGTGAAGAAATCATGACAAACTAACACAAAATGAAGATTTCATTATAACTTGACATTCTGAGTTGTTTTCATGAAACTTGCGCTTCCCCTACAAGAGTTCGACCTACCATTATAGGAAAACGTGTTTTCGTGAAGAAATCATGACAAACTAACACAAAATGAAGATTTCATTATAACTTGACATTCTGAGTTGTTTTCATGAAACCTGCGCATCACCTACAAGAGTTCGACCTACCATTATAGGAAAACGTGTTTTCGTGAAGAAATCATGACAAACTAACACAAAATGAAGATTTCATTATAACTTGACATTCTGAGTTGTTTTCATGAAACCTGCACTTCCCCTATAAGAGTTCAACCTACCATTATAGGAAAACGTGTTTTCGTGAAGAAATCATGACAAACTAACAAAAAATGAAGATTTCATTATAACTTGACATTCTGAGTTGTTTTCATGAAACCTGCACTTCCCCTACAAGAGTTCGACCTACCATTATAGGAACACGTGTTTTCGTGAAGAAATCATGACAAACTAACACAAAATGAAGATTTCATTATAACTTGACATTCTGAGTTGTTTTCATGAAACCTGCGCTTCCCCTACAAGAGTTCGACCTACCATTATAGGAAAACGTGTTTTCGTGAAGAAATCATGACAAACTAACACAAAATGAAGATTTCATTATAACTTGACATTCTGAGTTGTTTTCATGAAACCTGCGCTTCCCCTGCAGGAGTTCGACCTACCATTATAGGAAAACGTGTTTTCGTGAAGAAATCATGACAAACTAACACAAAATGATGATTTCATTATAACTTGACATTCTGAGTTGTTTTCATGAAACCTGCGCTTCCCCTATAAGAGTTCAACCTACCATTATAGGAAAACGTGTTTTCGTGAAGAAATCATGACAAACTAACACAAAATGATGATTTCATTATAACTTGACATTCTGAGTTGTTTTCATGAAACCTGCGCTTCCCCTATAAGAGTTCGACCTACCATTATAGGAAAACGTGTTTTCGTGAAGAAATCATGACAAACTAACACAAAATGAAGATTTCATTGTAACTTGACATTCTGAGTTGTTTTCATGAAAGCTGCGCTTCCCCTATAAGAGTTCAACCTACCATTATAGGAAAACGTGTTTTCGTGAAGAAATCATGACAAACTAACACAAAATGAAGATTTCATTATAACTTGACATTCTGAGTTGTTTTCATGAAACTTGCGCTTCCCCTACAAGAGTTCGACCTACCATTATAGGAAAACGTGTTTTCGTGAAGAAATCATGACAAACTAACACAAAATGAAGATTTCATTATAACTTGACATTCTGAGTTGTTTTCATGAAACCTGCGCATCCCCTACAAGAGTTCGACCTACCATTATAGGAAAACGTGTTTTCGTGAAGAAATCATGACAAACTAACACAAAATGAAGATTTCATTATAACTTGACATTCTGAGTTGTTTTCATGAAACCTGCACTTCCCCTATAAGAGTTCAACCTACCATTATAGGAAAACGTGTTTTCGTGAAGAAATCATGACAAACTAACAAAAAATGAAGATTTCATTATAACTTGACATTCTGAGTTGTTTTCATGAAACCTGCACTTCCCCTACAAGAGTTCGACCTACCATTATAGGAACACGTGTTTTCGTGAAGAAATCATGACAAACTAACACAAAATGAAGATTTCATTATAACTTGACATTCTGAGTTGTTTTCATGAAACCTGCGCTTCCCCTACAAGAGTTCGACCTACCATTATAGGAAAACGTGTTTTCGTGAAGAAATCATGACAAACTAACAAAAAATGAAGATTTCATTATAACTTGACATTCTGAGTTGTTTTCATGAAACCTGCGCTTCCCCTACAAGAGTTCGACCTACCATTATAGGAAAACGTGTTTTCGTGAAGAAATCATGACAAACTAACACAAAATGAAGATTTCATTATAACTTGACATTCTGAGTTGTTTTCATGAAACCTGCGCTTCCCCTACAAGAGTTCGACCTACCATTATAGGAAAACGTGTTTTCGTGAAGAAATCATGACAAACTAACACAAAATGAAGATTTCATTGTAACTTGACATTCTGAGTTGTTTTCATGAAACCTGCGCTTCCCCTATAAGAGTTCAACCTACCATTATAGGAAAACGTGTTTTCGTGAAGAAATCATGACAAACTAACACAAAATGAAGATTTCATTATAACTTGACATTCTGAGTTGTTTTCATGAAACCTGCGCTTCCCCTACAAGAGTTCGACCTACCATTATAGGAAAACGTGTTTTCGTGAAGAAATCATGACAAACTAACACGAAATGAAGATTTCATTATAACTTGACATTCTGAGTTGTTTTCATGAAACCTGCGCTTCCCCTACAAGAGTTCGACCTACCATTATAGGAAAACGTGTTTTCGTGAAGAAATCATGACAAACTAACACAAAATGATGATTTCATTATAACTTGACATTCTGAGTTGTTTTCATGAAACCTGCGCTTCCCCTACAAGAGTTTGACCTACCATTATAGGAAAACGTGTTTTCGTGAAGAAATCATGACAAACTAACACAAAATGAAGATTTCATTATAACTTGACATTCTGAGTTGTTTTCATGAAACCTGCGCTTCCCCTACAAGAGTTCGACCTACCATTATAGGAAAACGTGTTTTCGTGAAGAAATCATGACAAACTAACACAAAATGAAGATTTCATTATAACTTGACATTCTGAGTTGTTTTCATGAAGCCTGCGCATCCCCTACAAGAGTTCGACCTACCATTATAGGAAAATGTGTTTTCGTGAAGAAATCATGACAAACTAACACAAAATGAAGATTTCATTATAACTTGACATTCTGAGTTGTTTTCATGAAACTTGCGCTTCCCCTACAAGAGTTCGACCTACCATTATAGGAAAACGTGTTTTCGTGAAGAAATCATGACAAACTAACACAAAATGAAGATATCATTATAACTTGACATTCTGAGTTGTTTTCATGAAACCTGCACTTCCCCTATAAGAGTTCTACCTACCATTATAGGAAAACGTGTTTTCGTGAAGAAATCATGACAAACTAACACAAAATGAAGATTTCATTATAACTTGACATTCTGAGTTGTTTTCATGAAACCTGCGCTTCCCCTACAAGAGTTCGACCTACCATTATAGGAAAACGTGTTTTCGTGAAGAAATCATGACAAACTAACACAAAATGAAGATTTCATTATAACTTGACATTCTGAGTTGTTTTCATGAAACCTGCACTTCCCCTATAAGAGTTCAACCTACCATTATAGGAAAACGTGTTTTCGTGAAGAAATCATGACAAACTAACAAAAAATGAAGATTTCATTATAACTTGACATTCTGAGTTGTTTTCATGAAACCTGCACTTCCCCTACAAGAGTTCGACCTACCATTATAGGAACACGTGTTTTCGTGAAGAAATCATGACAAACTAACACAAAATGAAGATTTCATTATAACTTGACATTCTGAGTTGTTTTCATGAAACCTGCGCTTCCCCTACAAGAGTTCGACCTACCATTATAGGAAAACGTGTTTTCGTGAAGAAATCATGACAAACTAACACAAAATGAAGATTTCATTATAACTTGACATTCTGAGTTGTTTTCATGAAACCTGCGCTTCCCCTGCAGGAGTTCGACCTACCATTATAGGAAAACGTGTTTTCGTGAAGAAATCATGACAAACTAACACAAAATGATGATTTCATTATAACTTGACATTCTGAGTTGTTTTCATGAAACCTGCGCTTCCCCTATAAGAGTTCAACCTACCATTATAGGAAAACGTGTTTTCGTGAAGAAATCATGACAAACTAACACAAAATGATGATTTCATTATAACTTGACATTCTGAGTTGTTTTCATGAAACCTGCGCTTCCCCTATAAGAGTTCGACCTACCATTATAGGAAAACGTGTTTTCGTGAAGAAATCATGACAAACTAACACAAAATGAAGATTTCATTGTAACTTGACATTCTGAGTTGTTTTCATGAAAGCTGCGCTTCCCCTATAAGAGTTCAACCTACCATTATAGGAAAACGTGTTTTCGTGAAGAAATCATGACAAACTAACACAAAATGAAGATTTCATTTTAACTTGACATTCTGAGTTGTTTTCATGAAACCTGCGCTTCCCCTACAAGAGTTTGACCTACCATTATAGGAAAACGTGTTTTCGTGAAGAAATCATGACAAACTAACACAAAATGAAGATTTCATTATAACTTGACATTCTGAGTTGTTTTCATGAAACCTGCGCTTCCCCTACAAGAGTTCGACCTACCATTATAGGAAAACGTGTTTTCGTGAAGAAATCATGACAAACTAACACAAAATGAAGATTTCATTATAACTTGACATTCTGAGTTGTTTTCATGAAACCTGCGCATCCCCTACAAGAGTTCGACCTACCATTATAGGAAAACGTGTTTTCGTGAAGAAATCATGACAAACTAACACAAAATGAAGATTTCATTATAACTTGACATTCTGAGTTGTTTTCATGAAACTTGCGCTTCCCCTACAAGAGTTCGACCTACCATTATAGGAAAACGTGTTTTCGTGAAGAAATCATGACAAACTAACACAAAATGAAGATTTCATTATAACTTGACATTCTGAGTTGTTTTCATGAAACCTGCGCATCCCCTACAAGAGTTCGACCTACCATTATAGGAAAACGTGTTTTCGTGAAGAAATCATGACAAACTAACACAAAATGAAGATTTCATTATAACTTGACATTCTGAGTTGTTTTCATGAAACCTGCACTTCCCCTATAAGAGTTCAACCTACCATTATAGGAAAACGTGTTTTCGTGAAGAAATCATGACAAACTAACAAAAAATGAAGATTTCATTATAACTTGACATTCTGAGTTGTTTTCATGAAACCTGCACTTCCCCTACAAGAGTTCGACCTACCATTATAGGAACACGTGTTTTCGTGAAGAAATCATGACAAACTAACACAAAATGAAGATTTCATTATAACTTGACATTCTGAGTTGTTTTCATGAAACCTGCGCTTCCCCTACAAGAGTTCGACCTACCATTATAGGAAAACGTGTTTTCGTGAAGAAATCATGACAAACTAACAAAAAATGAAGATTTCATTATAACTTGACATTCTGAGTTGTTTTCATGAAACCTGCGCTTCCCCTACAAGAGTTCGACCTACCATTATAGGAAAACGTGTTTTCGTGAAGAAATCATGACAAACTAACACAAAATGAAGATTTCATTATAACTTGACATTCTGAGTTGTTTTCATGAAACCTGCACTTCCCCTATAAGAGTTCAACCTACCATTATAGGAAAACGTGTTTTCGTGAAGAAATCATGACAAACTAACAAAAAATGAAGATTTCATTATAACTTGACATTCTGAGTTGTTTTCATGAAACCTGCACTTCCCCTACAAGAGTTCGACCTACCATTATAGGAACACGTGTTTTCGTGAAGAAATCATGACAAACTAACACAAAATGAAGATTTCATTATAACTTGACATTCTGAGTTGTTTTCATGAAACCTGCGCTTCCCCTACAAGAGTTCGACCTACCATTATAGGAAAACGTGTTTTCGTGAAGAAATCATGACAAACTAACACAAAATGAAGATTTCATTATAACTTGACATTCTGAGTTGTTTTCATGAAACCTGCGCTTCCCCTGCAGGAGTTCGACCTACCATTATAGGAAAACGTGTTTTCGTGAAGAAATCATGACAAACTAACACAAAATGATGATTTCATTATAACTTGACATTCTGAGTTGTTTTCATGAAACCTGCGCTTCCCCTATAAGAGTTCAACCTACCATTATAGGAAAACGTGTTTTCGTGAAGAAATCATGACAAACTAACACAAAATGATGATTTCATTATAACTTGACATTCTGAGTTGTTTTCATGAAACCTGCGCTTCCCCTATAAGAGTTCGACCTACCATTATAGGAAAACGTGTTTTCGTGAAGAAATCATGACAAACTAACACAAAATGAAGATTTCATTGTAACTTGACATTCTGAGTTGTTTTCATGAAAGCTGCGCTTCCCCTATAAGAGTTCAACCTACCATTATAGGAAAACGTGTTTTCGTGAAGAAATCATGACAAACTAACACAAAATGAAGATTTCATTTTAACTTGACATTCTGAGTTGTTTTCATGAAACCTGCGCTTCCCCTACAAGAGTTTGACCTACCATTATAGGAAAACGTGTTTTCGTGAAGAAATCATGACAAACTAACACAAAATGAAGATTTCATTATAACTTGACATTCTGAGTTGTTTTCATGAAACCTGCGCTTCCCCTACAAGAGTTCGACCTACCATTATAGGAAAACGTGTTTTCGTGAAGAAATCATGACAAACTAACACAAAATGAAGATTTCATTATAACTTGACATTCTGAGTTGTTTTCATGAAACCTGCGCATCCCCTACAAGAGTTCGACCTACCATTATAGGAAAACGTGTTTTCGTGAAGAAATCATGACAAACTAACACAAAATGAAGATTTCATTATAACTTGACATTCTGAGTTGTTTTCATGAAACTAGCGCTTCCCCTACAAGAGTTCGACCTACCATTATAGGAAAACGTGTTTTCGTGAAGAAATCATGACAAACTAACACAAAATGAAGATTTCATTATAACTTGACATTCTGAGTTGTTTTCATGAAACCTGCGCTTCCCCTGCAGGAGTTCGACCTACCATTATAGGAAAACGTGTTTTCGTGAAGAAATCATGACAAACTAACACAAAATGATGATTTCATTATAACTTGACATTCTGAGTTGTTTTCATGAAACCTGCGCTTCCCCTATAAGAGTTCAACCTACCATTATAGGAAAACGTGTTTTCGTGAAGAAATCATGACAAACTAACACAAAATGATGATTTCATTATAACTTGACATTCTGAGTTGTTTTCATGAAACCTGCGCTTCCCCTATAAGAGTTCGACCTACCATTATAGGAAAACGTGTTTTCGTGAAGAAATCATGACAAACTAACACAAAATGAAGATTTCATTGTAACTTGACATTCTGAGTTGTTTTCATGAAAGCTGCGCTTCCCCTATAAGAGTTCAACCTACCATTATAGGAAAACGTGTTTTCGTGAAGAAATCATGGCAAACTAACACAAAATGAAGATTTCATTTTAACTTGACATTCTGAGTTGTTTTCATGAAACCTGCGCTTCCCCTACAAGAGTTTGACCTACCATTATAGGAAAACGTGTTTTCGTGAAGAAATCATGACAAACTAACACAAAATGAAGATTTCATTATAACTTGACATTCTGAGTTGTTTTCATGAAACCTGCGCTTCCCCTACAAGAGTTCGACCTACCATTATAGGAAAACGTGTTTTCGTGAAGAAATCATGACAAACTAACACAAAATGAAGATTTCATTATAACTTGACATTCTGAGTTGTTTTCATGAAACCTGCGCATCCCCTACAAGAGTTCGACCTACCATTATAGGAAAACGTGTTTTCGTGAAGAAATCATGACAAACTAACACAAAATGAAGATTTCATTATAACTTGACATTCTGAGTTGTTTTCATGAAACTTGCGCTTCCCCTACAAGAGTTCGACCTACCATTATAGGAAAACGTGTTTTCGTGAAGAAATCATGACAAACTAACACAAAATGAAGATTTCATTATAACTTGACATTCTGAGTTGTTTTCATGAAACCTGCGCTTCCCCTACAAGAGTTCGACCTACCATTATAGGAAAACGTGTTTTCGTGAAGAAATCATGACAAACTAACACGAAATGAAGATTTCATTATAACTTGACATTCTGAGTTGTTTTCATGAAACCTGCGCTTCCCCTACAAGAGTTCGACCTACCATTATAGGAAAACGTGTTTTCGTGAAGAAATCATGACAAACTAACACAAAATGATGATTTCATTATAACTTGACATTCTGAGTTGTTTTCATGAAACCTGCGCTTCCCCTACAAGAGTTTGACCTACCATTATAGGAAAACGTGTTTTCGTGAAGAAATCATGACAAACTAACACAAAATGAAGATTTCATTATAACTTGACATTCTGAGTTGTTTTCATGAAACCTGCGCTTCCCCTACAAGAGTTCGACCTACCATTATAGGAAAACGTGTTTTCGTGAAGAAATCATGACAAACTAACACAAAATGAAGATTTCATTATAACTTGACATTCTGAGTTGTTTTCATGAAGCCTGCGCATCCCCTACAAGAGTTCGACCTACCATTATAGGAAAATGTGTTTTCGTGAAGAAATCATGACAAACTAACACAAAATGAAGATTTCATTATAACTTGACATTCTGAGTTGTTTTCATGAAACTTGCGCTTCCCCTACAAGAGTTCGACCTACCATTATAGGAAAACGTGTTTTCGTGAAGAAATCATGACAAACTAACACAAAATGAAGATATCATTATAACTTGACATTCTGAGTTGTTTTCATGAAACCTGCACTTCCCCTATAAGAGTTCTACCTACCATTATAGGAAAACGTGTTTTCGTGAAGAAATCATGACAAACTAACACAAAATGAAGATTTCATTATAACTTGACATTCTGAGTTGTTTTCATGAAACCTGCGCTTCCCCTACAAGAGTTCGACCTACCATTATAGGAAAACGTGTTTTCGTGAAGAAATCATGACAAACTAACACAAAATGAAGATTTCATTATAACTTGACATTCTGAGTTGTTTTCATGAAACCTGCACTTCCCCTATAAGAGTTCAACCTACCATTATAGGAAAACGTGTTTTCGTGAAGAAATCATGACAAACTAACAAAAAATGAAGATTTCATTATAACTTGACATTCTGAGTTGTTTTCATGAAACCTGCACTTCCCCTACAAGAGTTCGACCTACCATTATAGGAACACGTGTTTTCGTGAAGAAATCATGACAAACTAACACAAAATGAAGATTTCATTATAACTTGACATTCTGAGTTGTTTTCATGAAACCTGCGCTTCCCCTACAAGAGTTCGACCTACCATTATAGGAAAACGTGTTTTCGTGAAGAAATCATGACAAACTAACACAAAATGAAGATTTCATTATAACTTGACATTCTGAGTTGTTTTCATGAAACCTGCGCTTCCCCTGCAGGAGTTCGACCTACCATTATAGGAAAACGTGTTTTCGTGAAGAAATCATGACAAACTAACACAAAATGATGATTTCATTATAACTTGACATTCTGAGTTGTTTTCATGAAACCTGCGCTTCCCCTATAAGAGTTCAACCTACCATTATAGGAAAACGTGTTTTCGTGAAGAAATCATGACAAACTAACACAAAATGATGATTTCATTATAACTTGACATTCTGAGTTGTTTTCATGAAACCTGCGCTTCCCCTATAAGAGTTCGACCTACCATTATAGGAAAACGTGTTTTCGTGAAGAAATCATGACAAACTAACACAAAATGAAGATTTCATTGTAACTTGACATTCTGAGTTGTTTTCATGAAAGCTGCGCTTCCCCTATAAGAGTTCAACCTACCATTATAGGAAAACGTGTTTTCGTGAAGAAATCATGACAAACTAACACAAAATGAAGATTTCATTTTAACTTGACATTCTGAGTTGTTTTCATGAAACCTGCGCTTCCCCTACAAGAGTTTGACCTACCATTATAGGAAAACGTGTTTTCGTGAAGAAATCATGACAAACTAACACAAAATGAAGATTTCATTATAACTTGACATTCTGAGTTGTTTTCATGAAACCTGCGCTTCCCCTACAAGAGTTCGACCTACCATTATAGGAAAACGTGTTTTCGTGAAGAAATCATGACAAACTAACACAAAATGAAGATTTCATTATAACTTGACATTCTGAGTTGTTTTCATGAAACCTGCGCATCCCCTACAAGAGTTCGACCTACCATTATAGGAAAACGTGTTTTCGTGAAGAAATCATGACAAACTAACACAAAATGAAGATTTCATTATAACTTGACATTCTGAGTTGTTTTCATGAAACTTGCGCTTCCCCTACAAGAGTTCGACCTACCATTATAGGAAAACGTGTTTTCGTGAAGAAATCATGACAAACTAACACAAAATGAAGATTTCATTATAACTTGACATTCTGAGTTGTTTTCATGAAACCTGCGCATCCCCTACAAGAGTTCGACCTACCATTATAGGAAAACGTGTTTTCGTGAAGAAATCATGACAAACTAACACAAAATGAAGATTTCATTATAACTTGACATTCTGAGTTGTTTTCATGAAACCTGCACTTCCCCTATAAGAGTTCAACCTACCATTATAGGAAAACGTGTTTTCGTGAAGAAATCATGACAAACTAACAAAAAATGAAGATTTCATTATAACTTGACATTCTGAGTTGTTTTCATGAAACCTGCACTTCCCCTACAAGAGTTCGACCTACCATTATAGGAACACGTGTTTTCGTGAAGAAATCATGACAAACTAACACAAAATGAAGATTTCATTATAACTTGACATT
Organism: Paramormyrops kingsleyae; assembly: GCF_048594095.1. NCBI lineage: Eukaryota > Metazoa > Chordata > Actinopteri > Osteoglossiformes > Mormyridae > Paramormyrops > Paramormyrops kingsleyae. The sequence continues at coordinate 200,746 of NW_027325981.1, forward strand.
CTGAGTTGTTTTCATGAAACCTGCGCTTCCCCTACAAGAGTTCGACCTACCATTATAGGAAAACGTGTTTTCGTGAAGAAATCATGACAAACTAACACAAAATGAAGATTTCATTATAACTTGACATTCTGAGTTGTTTTCATGAAACCTGCGCTTCCCCTGCAGGAGTTCGACCTACCATTATAGGAAAACGTGTTTTCGTGAAGAAATCATGACAAACTAACACAAAATGATGATTTCATTATAACTTGACATTCTGAGTTGTTTTCATGAAACCTGCGCTTCCCCTATAAGAGTTCAACCTACCATTATAGGAAAACGTGTTTTCGTGAAGAAATCATGACAAACTAACACAAAATGATGATTTCATTATAACTTGACATTCTGAGTTGTTTTCATGAAACCTGCGCTTCCCCTATAAGAGTTCGACCTACCATTATAGGAAAACGTGTTTTCGTGAAGAAATCATGACAAACTAACACAAAATGAAGATTTCATTGTAACTTGACATTCTGAGTTGTTTTCATGAAAGCTGCGCTTCCCCTATAAGAGTTCAACCTACCATTATAGGAAAACGTGTTTTCGTGAAGAAATCATGACAAACTAACACAAAATGAAGATTTCATTTTAACTTGACATTCTGAGTTGTTTTCATGAAACCTGCGCTTCCCCTACAAGAGTTTGACCTACCATTATAGGAAAACGTGTTTTCGTGAAGAAATCATGACAAACTAACACAAAATGAAGATTTCATTATAACTTGACATTCTGAGTTGTTTTCATGAAACCTGCGCTTCCCCTACAAGAGTTCGACCTACCATTATAGGAAAACGTGTTTTCGTGAAGAAATCATGACAAACTAACACAAAATGAAGATTTCATTATAACTTGACATTCTGAGTTGTTTTCATGAAACCTGCGCATCCCCTACAAGAGTTCGACCTACCATTATAGGAAAACGTGTTTTCGTGAAGAAATCATGACAAACTAACACAAAATGAAGATTTCATTATAACTTGACATTCTGAGTTGTTTTCATGAAACTTGCGCTTCCCCTACAAGAGTTCGACCTACCATTATAGGAAAACGTGTTTTCGTGAAGAAATCATGACAAACTAACACAAAATGAAGATTTCATTATAACTTGACATTCTGAGTTGTTTTCATGAAACCTGCGCATCCCCTACAAGAGTTCGACCTACCATTATAGGAAAACGTGTTTTCGTGAAGAAATCATGACAAACTAACACAAAATGAAGATTTCATTATAACTTGACATTCTGAGTTGTTTTCATGAAACCTGCACTTCCCCTATAAGAGTTCAACCTACCATTATAGGAAAACGTGTTTTCGTGAAGAAATCATGACAAACTAACAAAAAATGAAGATTTCATTATAACTTGACATTCTGAGTTGTTTTCATGAAACCTGCACTTCCCCTACAAGAGTTCGACCTACCATTATAGGAACACGTGTTTTCGTGAAGAAATCATGACAAACTAACACAAAATGAAGATTTCATTATAACTTGACATTCTGAGTTGTTTTCATGAAACCTGCGCTTCCCCTACAAGAGTTCGACCTACCATTATAGGAAAACGTGTTTTCGTGAAGAAATCATGACAAACTAACAAAAAATGAAGATTTCATTATAACTTGACATTCTGAGTTGTTTTCATGAAACCTGCGCTTCCCCTACAAGAGTTCGACCTACCATTATAGGAAAACGTGTTTTCGTGAAGAAATCATGACAAACTAACACAAAATGAAGATTTCATTATAACTTGACATTCTGAGTTGTTTTCATGAAACCTGCGCTTCCCCTACAAGAGTTCGACCTACCATTATAGGAAAACGTGTTTTCGTGAAGAAATCATGACAAACTAACACAAAATGAAGATTTCATTGTAACTTGACATTCTGAGTTGTTTTCATGAAACCTGCGCTTCCCCTATAAGAGTTCAACCTACCATTATAGGAAAACGTGTTTTCGTGAAGAAATCATGACAAACTAACACAAAATGAAGATTTCATTATAACTTGACATTCTGAGTTGTTTTCATGAAACCTGCGCTTCCCCTACAAGAGTTCGACCTACCATTATAGGAAAACGTGTTTTCGTGAAGAAATCATGACAAACTAACACGAAATGAAGATTTCATTATAACTTGACATTCTGAGTTGTTTTCATGAAACCTGCGCTTCCCCTACAAGAGTTCGACCTACCATTATAGGAAAACGTGTTTTCGTGAAGAAATCATGACAAACTAACACAAAATGAAGATTTCATTATAACTTGACATTCTGAGTTGTTTTCATGAAACCTGCGCTTCCCCTACAAGAGTTCGACCTACCATTATAGGAAAACGTGTTTTCGTGAAGAAATCATGACAAACTAACACGAAATGAAGATTTCATTATAACTTGACATTCTGAGTTGTTTTCATGAAACCTGCGCTTCCCCTACAAGAGTTCGACCTACCATTATAGGAAAACGTGTTTTCGTGAAGAAATCATGACAAACTAACACAAAATGAAGATTTCATTATAACTTGACATTCTGAGTTGTTTTCATGAAACTTGCGCTTCCCCTACAAGAGTTCGACCTACCATTATAGGAAAACGTGTTTTCGTGAAGAAATCATGACAAACTAACACAAAATGAAGATATCATTATAACTTGACATTCTGAGTTGTTTTCATGAAACCTGCACTTCCCCTATAAGAGTTCTACCTACCATTATAGGAAAACGTGTTTTCGTGAAGAAATCATGACAAACTAACACAAAATGAAGATTTCATTATAACTTGACATTCTGAGTTGTTTTCATGAAACCTGCGCTTCCCCTACAAGAGTTCGACCTACCATTATAGGAAAACGTGTTTTCGTGAAGAAATCATGACAAACTAACACAAAATGAAGATTTCATTATAACTTGACATTCTGAGTTGTTTTCATGAAACCTGCACTTCTCCTATAAGAGTTCAACCTACCATTATAGGAAAACGTGTTTTCGTGAAGAAATCATGACAAACTAACACAAAATGAAGATTTCATTGTAACTTGACATTCTGAGTTGTTTTCATGAAAGCTGCGCTTCCCCTATAAGAGTTCAACCTACCATTATAGGAAAACGTGTTTTCGTGAAGAAATCATGACAAACTAACACAAAATGAAGATTTCATTATAACTTGACATTCTGAGTTGTTTTCATGAAACCTGCGCTTCCCCTACAAGAGTTCGACCTACCATTATAGGAAAACGTGTTTTCGTGAAGAAATCATGACAAACTAACACAAAATGAAGATTTCATTATAACTTGACATTCTGAGTTGTTTTCATGAAGCCTGCGCATCCCCTACAAGAGTTCGACCTACCATTATAGGAAAACGTGTTTTCGTGAAGAAATCATGACAAACTAACACAAAATGAAGATTTCATTATAACTTGACATTCTGAGTTGTTTTCATGAAACTTGCGCTTCCCCTACAAGAGTTCGACCTACCATTATAGGAAAACGTGTTTTCGTGAAGAAATCATGACAAACTAACACAAAATGAAGATATCATTATAACTTGACATTCTGAGTTGTTTTCATGAAACCTGCACTTCCCCTATAAGAGTTCTACCTACCATTATAGGAAAACGTGTTTTCGTGAAGAAATCATGACAAACTAACACAAAATGAAGATTTCATTATAACTTGACATTCTGAGTTGTTTTCATGAAACCTGCGCTTCCCCTACAAGAGTTCGACCTACCATTATAGGAAAACGTGTTTTCGTGAAGAAATCATGACAAACTAACACAAAATGAAGATTTCATTATAACTTGACATTCTGAGTTGTTTTCATGAAACCTGCACTTCCCCTATAAGAGTTCAACCTACCATTATAGGAAAACGTGTTTTCGTGAAGAAATCATGACAAACTAACAAAAAATGAAGATTTCATTATAACTTGACATTCTGAGTTGTTTTCATGAAACCTGCACTTCCCCTACAAGAGTTCGACCTACCATTATAGGAACACGTGTTTTCGTGAAGAAATCATGACAAACTAACACAAAATGAAGATTTCATTATAACTTGACATTCTGAGTTGTTTTCATGAAACCTGCGCTTCCCCTACAAGAGTTCGACCTACCATTATAGGAAAACGTGTTTTCGTGAAGAAATCATGACAAACTAACACAAAATGAAGATTTCATTATAACTTGACATTCTGAGTTGTTTTCATGAAACCTGCGCTTCCCCTGCAGGAGTTCGACCTACCATTATAGGAAAACGTGTTTTCGTGAAGAAATCATGACAAACTAACACAAAATGATGATTTCATTATAACTTGACATTCTGAGTTGTTTTCATGAAACCTGCGCTTCCCCTATAAGAGTTCAACCTACCATTATAGGAAAACGTGTTTTCGTGAAGAAATCATGACAAACTAACACAAAATGATGATTTCATTATAACTTGACATTCTGAGTTGTTTTCATGAAACCTGCGCTTCCCCTATAAGAGTTCGACCTACCATTATAGGAAAACGTGTTTTCGTGAAGAAATCATGACAAACTAACACAAAATGAAGATTTCATTGTAACTTGACATTCTGAGTTGTTTTCATGAAAGCTGCGCTTCCCCTATAAGAGTTCAACCTACCATTATAGGAAAACGTGTTTTCGTGAAGAAATCATGACAAACTAACACAAAATGAAGATTTCATTATAACTTGACATTCTGAGTTGTTTTCATGAAACCTGCGCTTCCCCTACAAGAGTTCGACCTACCATTATAGGAAAACGTGTTTTCGTGAAGAAATCATGACAAACTAACACAAAATGAAGATTTCATTATAACTTGACATTCTGAGTTGTTTTCATGAAACCTGCGCATCCCCTACAAGAGTTCGACCTACCATTATAGGAAAACGTGTTTTCGTGAAGAAATCATGACAAACTAACACAAAATGAAGATTTCATTATAACTTGACATTCTGAGTTGTTTTCATGAAACCTGCACTTCCCCTATAAGAGTTCAACCTACCATTATAGGAAAACGTGTTTTCGTGAAGAAATCATGACAAACTAACAAAAAATGAAGATTTCATTATAACTTGACATTCTGAGTTGTTTTCATGAAACCTGCACTTCCCCTACAAGAGTTCGACCTACCATTATAGGAACACGTGTTTTCGTGAAGAAATCATGACAAACTAACACAAAATGAAGATTTCATTATAACTTGACATTCTGAGTTGTTTTCATGAAACCTGCGCTTCCCCTACAAGAGTTCGACCTACCATTATAGGAAAACGTGTTTTCGTGAAGAAATCATGACAAACTAACACAAAATGAAGATTTCATTATAACTTGACATTCTGAGTTGTTTTCATGAAACCTGCGCTTCCCCTGCAGGAGTTCGACCTACCATTATAGGAAAACGTGTTTTCGTGAAGAAATCATGACAAACTAACACAAAATGATGATTTCATTATAACTTGACATTCTGAGTTGTTTTCATGAAACCTGCGCTTCCCCTATAAGAGTTCAACCTACCATTATAGGAAAACGTGTTTTCGTGAAGAAATCATGACAAACTAACACAAAATGATGATTTCATTATAACTTGACATTCTGAGTTGTTTTCATGAAACCTGCGCTTCCCCTATAAGAGTTCGACCTACCATTATAGGAAAACGTGTTTTCGTGAAGAAATCATGACAAACTAACACAAAATGAAGATTTCATTGTAACTTGACATTCTGAGTTGTTTTCATGAAAGCTGCGCTTCCCCTATAAGAGTTCAACCTACCATTATAGGAAAACGTGTTTTCGTGAAGAAATCATGACAAACTAACACAAAATGAAGATTTCATTATAACTTGACATTCTGAGTTGTTTTCATGAAACCTGCGCTTCCCCTACAAGAGTTCGACCTACCATTATAGGAAAACGTGTTTTCGTGAAGAAATCATGACAAACTAACACAAAATGAAGATTTCATTATAACTTGACATTCTGAGTTGTTTTCATGAAACCTGCACATCCCCTACAAGAGTTCGACCTACCATTATAGGAAAACGTGTTTTCGTGAAGAAATCATGACAAACTAACACAAAATGAAGATTTCATTATAACTTGACATTCTGAGTTGTTTTCATGAAACTTGCGCTTCCCCTACAAGAGTTCGACCTACCATTATAGGAAAACGTGTTTTCGTGAAGAAATCATGACAAACTAACACAAAATGAAGATTTCATTATAACTTGACATTCTGAGTTGTTTTCATGAAACCTGCGCATCCCCTACAAGAGTTCGACCTACCATTATAGGAAAACGTGTTTTCGTGAAGAAATCATGACAAACTAACACAAAATGAAGATTTCATTATAACTTGACATTCTGAGTTGTTTTCATGAAACCTGCACTTCCCCTATAAGAGTTCAACCTACCATTATAGGAAAACGTGTTTTCGTGAAGAAATCATGACAAACTAACAAAAAATGAAGATTTCATTATAACTTGACATTCTGAGTTGTTTTCATGAAACCTGCACTTCCCCTACAAGAGTTCGACCTACCATTATAGGAACACGTGTTTTCGTGAAGAAATCATGACAAACTAACACAAAATGAAGATTTCATTATAACTTGACATTCTGAGTTGTTTTCATGAAACCTGCGCTTCCCCTACAAGAGTTCGACCTACCATTATAGGAAAACGTGTTTTCGTGAAGAAATCATGACAAACTAACACAAAATGAAGATTTCATTATAACTTGACATTCTGAGTTGTTTTCATGAAACCTGCGCTTCCCCTACAAGAGTTCGACCTACCATTATAGGAAAACGTGTTTTCGTGAAGAAATCATGACAAACTAACACAAAATGAAGATTTCATTATAACTTGACATTCTGAGTTGTTTTCATGAAACCTGCGCTTCCCCTACAAGAGTTCCACCTACCATTATAGGAAAACGTGTTTTCGTGAAGAAATCATGACAAACTAACACAAAATGAAGATTTCATTATAACTTGACATTCTGAGTTGTTTTCATGAAACCTGCGCTTCCCCTACAAGAGTTCGACCTACCATTATAGGAAAACGTGTTTTCGTGAAGAAATCATGACAAACTAACACAAAATGAAGATTTCATTATAACTTGACATTCTGAGTTGTTTTCATGAAACCTGCGCTTCCCCTACAAGAGTTCGACCTACCATTATAGGAAAACGTGTTTTCGTGAAGAAATCATGACAAACTAACACAAAATGAAGATTTCATTATAACTTGACATTCTGAGTTGTTTTCATGAAAGCTGCGCTTCCCCTACAAGAGTTCGACCTACCATTATAGGAAAACGTGTTTTCGTGAAGAAATCATGAGAAACTAACACAAAATGAAGATTTCATTATAACTTGACATTCTGAGTTGTTTTCATGAAACCTGCGCTTCCCCTACAAGAGTTCGACCTACCATTATTGGAAAACGTGTTTTCGTGAAGAAATCATGACAAACTAACACAAAATGATGATTTCATTATAACTTGACATTCTGAGTTGTTTTCATGAAGCCTGCGCATCCCCTACAAGAGTTCGACCTACCATTATAGGAAAACGTGTTTTCGTGAAGAAATCATGACAAACTAACACAAAATGAAGATTTCATTATAACTTGACATTCTGAGTTGTTTTCATGAAACCTGCGCTTCCCCTACAAGAGTTCGACCTACCATTATAGGAAAATGTGTTTTCGTGAAGAAATCATGATAAACTAACACAAAATGAAGATTTCATTATAACTTGACATTCAGAGTTGTTTTCATGAAACCTGCGCTTCCCCTATAAGAGTTCGACCTACCATTATAGGAAAACGTGTTTTTGTGAAGAAATCATGACAAACTAACACAAAATGAAGATTTCATTATAACTTGACATTCTGAGTTGTTTTCATGAAACCTGCGCTTCCCCTATAAGAGTTCGACCTACCATTATAGGAAAACGTGTTTTCGTGAAGAAATCATGGCAAACTAACACAAAATGAAGATTTCATTATAACTTGACATTCTGAGTTGTTTTCATGAAACCTGCGCTTCCCCTACAAGAGTTCGACCTACCATTATAGGAAAACGTGTTTTCGTGAAGAAATCATGACAAACTAACACAAAATGAAGATTTCATTATAACTTGACATTCTGAGTTGTTTTCATGAAACCTGCGCTTCCCCTACAAGAGTTCGACCTACCATTATAGGAAAACGTGTTTTCGTGAAGAAATCATGACAAACTAACACAAAATGAAGATTTCATTATAACTTGACATTCTGAGTTGTTTTCATGAAACCTGCGCTTCCCGTACAAGAGTTCGACCTACCATTATAGGAAAACGTGTTTTCGTGAAGAAATCATGACAAACTAACACAAAATGAAGATTTCATTATAACTTGACATTCTGAGTTGTTTTCATGAAACCTGCGCTTCCCGTACAAGAGTTCGACCTACCATTATAGGAAAACGTGTTTTCGTGAAGAAATCATGACAAACTAACACAAAATGAAGATTTCATTATAACTTGACATTCTGAGTTGTTTTCATGAAACCTGCGCTTCCCCTACAAGAGTTCGACCTACCATTATAGGAAAACGTGTTTTCGTGAAGAAATCATGACAAACTAACACAAAATGAAGATTTCATTATAACTTGACATTCTGAGTTGTTTTCATGAAACCTGCGCTTCCCCTACAAGAGTTCGACCTACCATTATAGGAAAACGTGTTTTCGTGAAGAAATCATGACAAACTAACACAAAATGAAGATTTCATTATAACTTGACATTCTGAGTTGTTTTCATGAAACCTGCGCTTCCCCTATAATAGTTCAACCTACCATTATAGGAAAACGTGTTTTCGTGAAGATATCATGACAAACTAACACAAAATGAAGATTTCATTATAACTTGACATTCTGAGTTGTTTTCATGAAACCTGCGCTTCCCCTACAAGAGTTCGACCTACCATTATAGGAAAATGTGTTTTCGTGAAGAAATCATGATAAACTAACACAAAATGAAGATTTCATTATAACTTGACATTCAGAGTTGTTTTCATGAAACCTGCGCTTCCCCTATAAGAGTTCGACCTACCATTATAGGAAAACGTGTTTTCGTGAAGAAATCATGACAAACTAACACAAAATGAAGATTTCATTATAACTTGACATTCTGAGTTGTTTTCATGAAACCTGCACTTCCCCTACAAGAGTTCGACCTACCATTATAGGAAAACGTGTTTTCGTGAAGAAATCATGGCAAACTAACACAAAATGAAGATTTCATTATAACTTGACATTCTGAGTTGTTTTCATGAAACCTGCGCTTCCCCTACAAGAGTTCGACCTACCATTATAGGAAAACGTGTTTTCGTGAAGAAATCATGACAAACTAACACAAAATGAAGATTTCATTATAACTTGACATTCTGAGTTGTTTTCATGAAACCTGCGCTTCCCCTACAAGAGTTCGACCTACCATTATAGGAAAACGTGTTTTCGTGAAGATATCATGACAAACTAACACAAAATGAAGATTTCATTATAACTTGACATTCTGAGTTGTTTTCATGAAACCTGCGCTTCCCCTACAAGAGTTCGACCTACCATTATAGGAAAATGTGTTTTCGTGAAGAAATCATGATAAACTAACACAAAATGAAGATTTCATTATAACTTGACATTCAGAGTTGTTTTCATGAAACCTGCGCTTCCCCTATAAGAGTTCGACCTACCATTATAGGAAAACGTGTTTTTGTGAAGAAATCATGACAAACTAACACAAAATGAAGATTTCATTATAACTTGACATTCTGAGTTGTTTTCATGAAACCTGCGCTTCCCCTACAAGAGTTCGACCTACCATTATAGGAAAACGTGTTTTCGTGAAGAAATCATGACAAACTAACACAAAATGAAGATTTCATTATAACTTGACATTCTGAGTTGTTTTCATGAAACCTGCGCTTCCCCTACAAGAGTTCGACCTACCATTATAGGAAAACGTGTTTTCGTGAAGAAATCATGACAAACTAACACAAAATGAAGATTTCATTGTAACTTGACATTCTGAGTTGTTTTCATGAAAGCTGCGCTTCCCCTATAAGAGTTCGACCTACCATTATAGGAAAACGTGTTTTCGTGAAGAAATCATGACAAACTAACACAAAATGAAGATTTCATTTTAACTTGACATTCTGAGTTGTTTTCATGAAACCTGCGCTTCCCCTACAAGAGTTCGACCTACCATTATAGGAAAACGTGTTTTCGTGAAGAAATCATGACAAACTAACACAAAATGAAGATTTCATTATAACTTGACATTCTGAGTTGTTTTCATGAAACCTGCGCTTCCCCTACAAGAGTTCGACCTACCATTATAGGAAAACGTGTTTTCGTGAAGAAATCATGACAAACTAACACAAAATGAAGATTTCATTATAACTTGACATTCTGAGTTGTTTTCATGAAACCTGCGCATCCCCTACAAGAGTTCGACCTACCATTATAGGAAAACGTGTTTTCGTGAAGAAATCATGACAAACTAACACAAAATGAAGATTTCATTATAACTTGACATTCTGAGTTGTTTTCATGAAACTTGCGCTTCCCCTACAAGAGTTCGACCTACCATTATAGGAAAACGTGTTTTCGTGAAGAAATCATGACAAACTAACACAAAATGAAGATTTCATTATAACTTGACATTCTGAGTTGTTTTCATGAAACCTGCGCATCCCCTACAAGAGTTCGACCTACCATTATAGGAAAACGTGTTTTCGTGAAGAAATCATGACAAACTAACACAAAATGAAGATTTCATTATAACTTGACATTCTGAGTTGTTTTCATGAAACCTGCGCTTCCCCTATAAGAGTTCAACCTACCATTATAGGAAAACGTGTTTTCGTGAAGAAATCATGACAAACTAACACAAAATGATGATTTCATTATAACTTGACATTCTGAGTTGTTTTCATGAAACCTGCGCTTCCCCTATAAGAGTTCGACCTACCATTATAGGAAAACGTGTTTTCGTGAAGAAATCATGACAAACTAACACAAAATGAAGATTTCATTGTAACTTGACATTCTGAGTTGTTTTCATGAAAGCTGCGCTTCCCCTATAAGAGTTCAACCTACCATTATAGGAAAACGTGTTTTCGTGAAGAAATCATGACAAACTAACACAAAATGAAGATTTCATTTTAACTTGACATTCTGAGTTGTTTTCATGAAACCTGCGCTTCCCCTACAAGAGTTTGACCTACCATTATAGGAAAACGTGTTTTCGTGAAGAAATCATGACAAACTAACACAAAATGAAGATTTCATTATAACTTGACATTCTGAGTTGTTTTCATGAAACCTGCGCATCCCCTACAAGAGTTCGACCTACCATTATAGGAAAACGTGTTTTCGTGAAGAAATCATGACAAACTAACACAAAATGAAGATTTCATTATAACTTGACATTCTGAGTTGTTTTCATGAAACTTGCGCTTCCCCTACAAGAGTTCGACCTACCATTATAGGAAAACGTGTTTTCGTGAAGAAATCATGACAAACTAACACAAAATGAAGATTTCATTATAACTTGACATTCTGAGTTGTTTTCATGAAACCTGCGCATCCCCTACAAGAGTTCGACCTACCATTATAGGAAAACGTGTTTTCGTGAAGAAATCATGACAAACTAACACAAAATGAAGATTTCATTATAACTTGACATTCTGAGTTGTTTTCATGAAACTTGCGCTTCCCCTACAAGAGTTCGACCTACCATTATAGGAAAACGTGTTTTCGTGAAGAAATCATGACAAACTAACACAAAATGAAGATATCATTATAACTTGACATTCTGAGTTGTTTTCATGAAACCTGCACTTCCCCTATAAGAGTTCTACCTACCATTATAGGAAAACGTGTTTTCGTGAAGAAATCATGACAAACTAACACAAAATGAAGATTTCATTATAACTTGACATTCTGAGTTGTTTTCATGAAACCTGCGCTTCCCCTACAAGAGTTCGACCTACCATTATAGGAAAACGTGTTTTCGTGAAGAAATCATGACAAACTAACACAAAATGAAGATTTCATTATAACTTGACATTCTGAGTTGTTTTCATGAAACCTGCACTTCCCCTATAAGAGTTCAACCTACCATTATAGGAAAACGTGTTTTCGTGAAGAAATCATGACAAACTAACACAAAATGATGATTTCATTATAACTTGACATTCTGAGTTGTTTTCATGAAACCTGCGCTTCCCCTATAAGAGATCGACCTACCATTATAGGAAAACGTGTTTTCGTGAAGAAATCATGACAAACTAACACAAAATGAAGATTTCATTGTAACTTGACATTCTGAGTTGTTTTCATGAAAGCTGCGCTTCCCCTATAAGAGTTCAACCTACCATTATAGGAAAACGTGTTTTCGTGAAGAAATCATGACAAACTAACACAAAATGAAGATTTCATTTTAACTTGACATTCTGAGTTGTTTTCATGAAACCTGCGCTTCCCCTACAAGAGTTTGACCTACCATTATAGGAAAACGTGTTTTCGTGAAGAAATCATGACAAACTAACACAAAATGAAGATTTCATTATAACTTGACATTCTGAGTTGTTTTCATGAAACCTGCGCTTCCCCTACAAGAGTTCGACCTACCATTATAGGAAAACGTGTTTTCGTGAAGAAATCATGACAAACTAACACAAAATGAAGATTTCATTATAACTTGACATTCTGAGTTGTTTTCATGAAACCTGCGCATCCCCTACAAGAGTTCGACCTACCATTATAGGAAAACGTGTTTTCGTGAAGAAATCATGACAAACTAACACAAAATGAAGATTTCATTATAACTTGACATTCTGAGTTGTTTTCATGAAACTTGCGCTTCCCCTACAAGAGTTCGACCTACCATTATAGGAAAACGTGTTTTCGTGAAGAAATCATGACAAACTAACACAAAATGAAGATTTCATTATAACTTGACATTCTGAGTTGTTTTCATGAAACCTGCGCATCCCCTACAAGAGTTCGACCTACCATTATAGGAAAACGTGTTTTCGTGAAGAAATCATGACAAACTAACACAAAATGAAGATTTCATTATAACTTGACATTCTGAGTTGTTTTCATGAAACTTGCGCTTCCCCTACAAGAGTTCGACCTACCATTATAGGAAAACGTGTTTTCGTGAAGAAATCATGACAAACTAACACAAAATGAAGATATCATTATAACTTGACATTCTGAGTTGTTTTCATGAAACCTGCACTTCCCCTATAAGAGTTCTACCTACCATTATAGGAAAACGTGTTTTCGTGAAGAAATCATGACAAACTAACACAAAATGAAGATTTCATTATAACTTGACATTCTGAGTTGTTTTCATGAAACCTGCGCTTCCCCTACAAGAGTTCGACCTACCATTATAGGAAAACGTGTTTTCGTGAAGAAATCATGACAAACTAACACAAAATGAAGATTTCATTATAACTTGACATTCTGAGTTGTTTTCATGAAACCTGCACTTCCCCTATAAGAGTTCAACCTACCATTATAGGAAAACGTGTTTTCGTGAAGAAATCATGACAAACTAACAAAAAATGAAGATTTCATTATAACTTGACATTCTGAGTTGTTTTCATGAAACCTGCACTTCCCCTACAAGAGTTCGACCTACCATTATAGGAACACGTGTTTTCGTGAAGAAATCATGACAAACTAACACAAAATGAAGATTTCATTATAACTTGACATTCTGAGTTGTTTTCATGAAACCTGCGCATCCCCTACAAGAGTTCGACCTACCATTATAGGAAAACGTGTTTTCGTGAAGAAATCATGACAAACTAACACAAAATGATGATTTCATTATAACTTGACATTCTGAGTTGTTTTCATGAAACCTGCGCTTCCCCTATAAGAGTTCGACCTACCATTATAGGAAAACGTGTTTTCGTGAAGAAATCATGACAAACTAACACAAAATGAAGATTTCATTGTAACTTGACATTCTGAGTTGTTTTCATGAAAGCTGCGCTTCCCCTATAAGAGTTCAACCTACCATTATAGGAAAACGTGTTTTCGTGAAGAAATCATGACAAACTAACACAAAATGAAGATTTCATTTTAACTTGCCATTCTGAGTTGTATTCATGAAACCTGCGCTTCCCCTACAAGAGTTCGACCTACCATTATAGGAAAACGTGTTTTCGTGAAGAAATCATGACAAACTAACACAAAATGAAGATTTCATTATAACTTGACATTCTGAGTTGTTTTCATGAAACCTGCGCATCCCCTACAAGAGTTCGACCTACCATTATAGGAAAACGTGTTTTCGTGAAGAAATCATGACAAACTAACACAAAATGATGATTTCATTATAACTTGACATTCTGAGTTGTTTTCATGAAACCTGCGCTTCCCCTATAAGAGTTCGACCTACCATTATAGGAAAACGTGTTTTCGTGAAGAAATCATGACAAACTAACACAAAATGAAGATTTCATTGTAACTTGACATTCTGAGTTGTTTTCATGAAAGCTGCGCTTCCCCTATAAGAGTTCGACCTACCATTATAGGAAAACGTGTTTTCGTGAAGAAATCATGACAAACTAACACAAAATGAAGATTTCATTTTAACTTGACATTCTGAGTTGTTTTCATGAAACCTGCGCTTCCCCTACAAGAGTTTGACCTACCATTATAGGAAAACGTGTTTTCGTGAAGAAATCATGACAAACTAACACAAAATGAAGATTTCATTATAACTTGACATTCTGAGTTGTTTTCATGAAACCTGCGCATCCCCTACAAGAGTTCGACCTACCATTATAGGAAAACGTGTTTTCGTGAAGAAATCATGACAAACTAACACAAAATGAAGATTTCATTATAACTTGACATTCTGAGTTGTTTTCATGAAACTTGCGCTTCCCCTACAAGAGTTCGACCTACCATTATAGGAAAACGTGTTTTCGTGAAGAAATCATGACAAACTAACACAAAATGAAGATTTCATTATAACTTGACATTCTGAGTTGTTTTCATGAAACCTGCGCATCCCCTACAAGAGTTCGACCTACCATTATAGGAAAACGTGTTTTCGTGAAGAAATCATGACAAACTAACACAAAATGAAGATTTCATTATAACTTGACATTCTGAGTTGTTTTCATGAAACTTGCGCTTCCCCTACAAGAGTTCGACCTACCATTATAGGAAAACGTGTTTTCGTGAAGAAATCATGACAAACTAACACAAAATGAAGATATCATTATAACTTGACATTCTGAGTTGTTTTCATGAAACCTGCACTTCCCCTATAAGAGTTCTACCTACCATTATAGGAAAACGTGTTTTCGTGAAGAAATCATGACAAACTAACACAAAATGAAGATTTCATTATAACTTGACATTCTGAGTTGTTTTCATGAAACCTGCGCTTCCCCTACAAGAGTTCGACCTACCATTATAGGAAAACGTGTTTTCGTGAAGAAATCATGACAAACTAACACAAAATGAAGATTTCATTATAACTTGACATTCTGAGTTGTTTTCATGAAACCTGCACTTCCCCTATAAGAGTTCAACCTACCATTATAGGAAAACGTGTTTTCGTGAAGAAATCATGACAAACTAACACAAAATGATGATTTCATTATAACTTGACATTCTGAGTTGTTTTCATGAAACCTGCGCTTCCCCTATAAGAGTTCGACCTACCATTATAGGAAAACGTGTTTTCGTGAAGAAATCATGACAAACTAACACAAAATGAAGATTTCATTGTAACTTGACATTCTGAGTTGTTTTCATGAAAGCTGCGCTTCCCCTATAAGAGTTCAACCTACCATTATAGGAAAACGTGTTTTCGTGAAGAAATCATGACAAACTAACACAAAATGAAGATTTCATTTTAACTTGACATTCTGAGTTGTTTTCATGAAACCTGCGCTTCCCCTACAAGAGTTTGACCTACCATTATAGGAAAACGTGTTTTCGTGAAGAAATCATGACAAACTAACACAAAATGAAGATTTCATTATAACTTGACATTCTGAGTTGTTTTCATGAAACCTGCGCTTCCCCTACAAGAGTTCGACCTACCATTATAGGAAAACGTGTTTTCGTGAAGAAATCATGACAAACTAACACAAAATGAAGATTTCATTATAACTTGACATTCTGAGTTGTTTTCATGAAACCTGCGCATCCCCTACAAGAGTTCGACCTACCATTATAGGAAAACGTGTTTTCGTGAAGAAATCATGACAAACTAACACAAAATGAAGATTTCATTATAACTTGACATTCTGAGTTGTTTTCATGAAACTTGCGCTTCCCCTACAAGAGTTCGACCTACCATTATAGGAAAACGTGTTTTCGTGAAGAAATCATGACAAACTAACACAAAATGAAGATTTCATTATAACTTGACATTCTGAGTTGTTTTCATGAAACCTGCGCATCCCCTACAAGAGTTCGACCTACCATTATAGGAAAACGTGTTTTCGTGAAGAAATCATGACAAACTAACACAAAATGAAGATTTCATTATAACTTGACATTCTGAGTTGTTTTCATGAAACTTGCGCTTCCCCTACAAGAGTTCGACCTACCATTATAGGAAAACGTGTTTTCGTGAAGAAATCATGACAAACTAACACAAAATGAAGATATCATTATAACTTGACATTCTGAGTTGTTTTCATGAAACCTGCACTTCCCCTATAAGAGTTCTACCTACCATTATAGGAAAACGTGTTTTCGTGAAGAAATCATGACAAACTAACACAAAATGAAGATTTCATTATAACTTGACATTCTGAGTTGTTTTCATGAAACCTGCGCTTCCCCTACAAGAGTTCGACCTACCATTATAGGAAAACGTGTTTTCGTGAAGAAATCATGACAAACTAACACAAAATGAAGATTTCATTATAACTTGACATTCTGAGTTGTTTTCATGAAACCTGCACTTCCCCTATAAGAGTTCAACCTACCATTATAGGAAAACGTGTTTTCGTGAAGAAATCATGACAAACTAACAAAAAATGAAGATTTCATTATAACTTGACATTCTGAGTTGTTTTCATGAAACCTGCACTTCCCCTACAAGAGTTCGACCTACCATTATAGGAACACGTGTTTTCGTGAAGAAATCATGACAAACTAACACAAAATGAAGATTTCATTATAACTTGACATTCTGAGTTGTTTTCATGAAACCTGCGCATCCCCTACAAGAGTTCGACCTACCATTATAGGAAAACGTGTTTTCGTGAAGAAATCATGACAAACTAACACAAAATGATGATTTCATTATAACTTGACATTCTGAGTTGTTTTCATGAAACCTGCGCTTCCCCTATAAGAGTTCGACCTACCATTATAGGAAAACGTGTTTTCGTGAAGAAATCATGACAAACTAACACAAAATGAAGATTTCATTGTAACTTGACATTCTGAGTTGTTTTCATGAAAGCTGCGCTTCCCCTATAAGAGTTCAACCTACCATTATAGGAAAACGTGTTTTCGTGAAGAAATCATGACAAACTAACACAAAATGAAGATTTCATTTTAACTTGCCATTCTGAGTTGTATTCATGAAACCTGCGCTTCCCCTACAAGAGTTTGACCTACCATTATAGGAAAACGTGTTTTCGTGAAGAAATCATGAGAAACTAACACAAAATGAAGATTTCATTATAACTTGACATTCTGAGTTGTTTTCATGAAACCTGCGCTTCCCCTACAAGAGTTCGACCTACCATTATAGGAAAACGTGTTTTCGTGAAGAAATCATGACAAACTAACACAAAATGAAGATTTCATTATAACTTGACATTCTGAGTTGTTTTCATGAAACCTGCGCATCCCCTACAAGAGTTCGACCTACCATTATAGGAAAACGTGTTTTCGTGAAGAAATCATGACAAACTAACACAAAATGAAGATTTCATTATAACTTGACATTCTGAGTTGTTTTCATGAAACCTGCACTTCCCCTATAAGAGTTCGACCTACCATTATAGGAAAACGTGTTTTCGTGAAGAAATCATGACAAACTAACAAAAAATGAAGATTTCATTATAACTTGACATTCTGAGTTGTTTTCATGAAACCTGCACTTCCCCTACAAGAGTTCGACCTACCATTATAGGAACACGTGTTTTCGTGAAGAAATCATGACAAACTAACACAAAATGAAGATTTCATTATAACTTGACATTCTGAGTTGTTTTCATGAAACCTGCGCATCCCCTACAAGAGTTCGACCTACCATTATAGGAAAACGTGTTTTCGTGAAGAAATCATGACAAACTAACACAAAATGAAGATTTCATTATAACTTGACATTCTGAGTTGTTTTCATGAAACTTGCGCTTCCCCTACAAGAGTTCGACCTACCATTATAGGAAAACGTGTTTTCGTGAAGAAATCATGACAAACTAACACAAAATGAAGATATCATTATAACTTGACATTCTGAGTTGTTTTCATGAAACCTGCACTTCCCCTATAAGAGTTCTACCTACCATTATAGGAAAACGTGTTTTCGTGAAGAAATCATGACAAACTAACACAAAATGAAGATTTCATTATAACTTGACATTCTGAGTTGTTTTCATGAAACCTGCGCTTCCCCTATAAGAGTTCAACCTACCATTATAGGAAAACGTGTTTTCGTGAAGAAATCATGACAAACTAACACAAAATGATGATTTCATTATAACTTGACATTCTGAGTTGTTTTCATGAAACCTGCGCTTCCCCTATAAGAGTTCGACCTACCATTATAGGAAAACGTGTTTTCGTGAAGAAATCATGACAAACTAACACAAAATGAAGATTTCATTGTAACTTGACATTCTGAGTTGTTTTCATGAAAGCTGCGCTTCCCCTATAAGAGTTCAACCTACCATTATAGGAAAACGTGTTTTCGTGAAGAAATCATGACAAACTAACACAAAATGAAGATTTCATTTTAACTTGACATTCTGAGTTGTTTTCATGAAACCTGCGCTTCCCCTACAAGAGTTTGACCTACCATTATAGGAAAACGTGTTTTCGTGAAGAAATCATGACAAACTAACACAAAATGAAGATTTCATTATAACTTGACATTCTGAGTTGTTTTCATGAAACCTGCGCTTCCCCTACAAGAGTTCGACCTACCATTATAGGAAAACGTGTTTTCGTGAAGAAATCATGACAAACTAACACAAAATGAAGATTTCATTATAACTTGACATTCTGAGTTGTTTTCATGAAACTTGCGCTTCCCCTACAAGAGTTCGACCTACCATTATAGGAAAACGTGTTTTCGTGAAGAAATCATGACAAACTAACACAAAATGAAGATTTCATTATAACTTGACATTCTGAGTTGTTTTCATGAAACCTGCGCATCCCCTACAAGAGTTCGACCTACCATTATAGGAAAACGTGTTTTCGTGAAGAAATCATGACAAACTAACACAAAATGAAGATTTCATTATAACTTGACATTCTGAGTTGTTTTCATGAAACTTGCGCTTCCCCTACAAGAGTTCGACCTACCATTATAGGAAAACGTGTTTTCGTGAAGAAATCATGACAAACTAACACAAAATGAAGATATCATTATAACTTGACATTCTGAGTTGTTTTCATGAAACCTGCACTTCCCCTATAAGAGTTCTACCTACCATTATAGGAAAACGTGTTTTCGTGAAGAAATCATGACAAACTAACACAAAATGAAGATTTCATTATAACTTGACATTCTGAGTTGTTTTCATGAAACCTGCGCTTCCCCTACAAGAGTTCGACCTACCATTATAGGAAAACGTGTTTTCGTGAAGAAATCATGACAAACTAACACAAAATGAAGATTTCATTATAACTTGACATTCTGAGTTGTTTTCATGAAACCTGCACTTCCCCTATAAGAGTTCAACCTACCATTATAGGAAAACGTGTTTTCGTGAAGAAATCATGACAAACTAACAAAAAATGAAGATTTCATTATAACTTGACATTCTGAGTTGTTTTCATGAAACCTGCACTTCCCCTACAAGAGTTCGACCTACCATTATAGGAACACGTGTTTTCGTGAAGAAATCATGACAAACTAACACAAAATGAAGATTTCATTATAACTTGACATTCTGAGTTGTTTTCATGAAACCTGCGCATCCCCTACAAGAGTTCGACCTACCATTATAGGAAAACGTGTTTTCGTGAAGAAATCATGACAAACTAACACAAAATGAAGATTTCATTATAACTTGACATTCTGAGTTGTTTTCATGAAACCTGCGCTTCCCCTACAAGAGTTCGACCTACCATTATAGGAAAACGTGTTTTCGTGAAGATATCATGACAAACTAACACAAAATGAAGATTTCATTATAACTTGACATTCTGAGTTGTTTTCATGAAACCTGCGCTTCCCCTACAAGAGTTCGACCTACCATTATAGGAAAATGTGTTTTCGTGAAGAAATCATGATAAACTAACACAAAATGAAGATTTCATTATAACTTGACATTCAGAGTTGTTTTCATGAAACCTGCGCTTCCCCTATAAGAGTTCGACCTACCATTATAGGAAAACGTGTTTTCGTGAAGAAATCATGACAAACTAACACAAAATGAAGATTTCATTATAACTTGACATTCTGAGTTGTTTTCATGAAACCTGCGCTTCCCCTATAAGAGTTCGACCTACCATTATAGGAAAACGTGTTTTCGTGAAGAAATCATGACAAACTAACACAAAATGATGATTTCATTATAACTTGACATTCTGAGTTGTTTTCATGAAACCTGCGCTTCCCCTATAAGAGTTCGACCTACCATTATAGGAAAACGTGTTTTCGTGAAGAAATCATGACAAACTAACACAAAATGAAGATTTCATTGTAACTTGACATTCTGAGTTGTTTTCATGAAAGCTGCGCTTCCCCTATAAGAGTTCAACCTACCATTATAGGAAAACGTGTTTTCGTGAAGAAATCATGACAAACTAACACAAAATGAAGATTTCATTTTAACTTGACATTCTGAGTTGTTTTCATGAAACCTGCGCTTCCCCTACAAGAGTTTGACCTACCATTATAGGAAAACGTGTTTTCGTGAAGAAATCATGACAAACTAACACAAAATGAAGATTTCATTATAACTTGACATTCTGAGTTGTTTTCATGAAACCTGCGCTTCCCCTACAAGAGTTCGACCTACCATTATAGGAAAACGTGTTTTCGTGAAGAAATCATGACAAACTAACACAAAATGAAGATTTCATTATAACTTGACATTCTGAGTTGTTTTCATGAAACCTGCGCTTCCCCTATAAGAGTTCGACCTACCATTATAGGAAAACGTGTTTTCGTGAAGAAATCATGACAAACTAACACAAAATGATGATTTCATTATAACTTGACATTCTGAGTTGTTTTCATGAAACCTGCGCTTCCCCTATAAGAGTTCGACCTACCATTATAGGAAAACGTGTTTTCGTGAAGAAATCATGACAAACTAACACAAAATGAAGATTTCATTGTAACTTGACATTCTGAGTTGTTTTCATGAAAGCTGCGCTTCCCCTATAAGAGTTCAACCTACCATTATAGGAAAACGTGTTTTCGTGAAGAAATCATGACAAACTAACACAAAATGAAGATTTCATTTTAACTTGACATTCTGAGTTGTTTTCATGAAACCTGCGCTTCCCCTACAAGAGTTTGACCTACCATTATAGGAAAACGTGTTTTCGTGAAGAAATCATGACAAACTAACACAAAATGAAGATTTCATTATAACTTGACATTCTGAGTTGTTTTCATGAAACCTGCGCATCCCCTACAAGAGGTCGACCTACCATTATAGGAAAACGTGTTTTCGTGAAGAAATCATGACAAACTAACACAAAATGAAGATTTCATTATAACTTGACATTCTGAGTTGTTTTCATGAAACCTGCGCTTCCCCTACAAGAGTTCGACCTACCATTATAGGAAAACGTGTTTTCGTGAAGAAATCATGACAAACTAACACAAAATGAAGATTTCATTATAACTTGACATTCTGAGTTGTTTTCATGAAACTTGCGCTTCCCCTACAAGAGTTCGACCTACCATTATAGGAAAACGTGTTTTCGTGAAGAAATCATGACAAACTAACACAAAATGAAGATTTCATTATAACTTGACATTCTGAGTTGTTTTCATGAAACTTGCGCTTCCCCTACAAGAGTTCGACCTACCATTATAGGAAAACGTGTTTTCGTGAAGAAATCATGACAAACTAACACAAAATGAAGATATCATTATAACTTGACATTCTGAGTTGTTTTCATGAAACCTGCACTTCCCCTATAAGAGTTCTACCTACCATTATAGGAAAACGTGTTTTCGTGAAGAAATCATGACAAACTAACACAAAATGAAGATTTCATTATAACTTGACATTCTGAGTTGTTTTCATGAAACCTGCGCTTCCCCTACAAGAGTTCGACCTACCATTATAGGAAAACGTGTTTTCGTGAAGAAATCATGACAAACTAACACAAAATGAAGATTTCATTATAACTTGACATTCTGAGTTGTTTTCATGAAACCTGCGCTTCCCCTATAAGAGTTCAACCTACCATTATAGGAAAACGTGTTTTCGTGAAGAAATCATGACAAACTAACACAAAATGATGATTTCATTATAACTTGACATTCTGAGTTGTTTTCATGAAACCTGCGCTTCCCCTATAAGAGTTCGACCTACCATTATAGGAAAACGTGTTTTCGTGAAGAAATCATGACAAACTAACACAAAATGAAGATTTCATTGTAACTTGACATTCTGAGTTGTTTTCATGAAAGCTGCGCTTCCCCTATAAGAGTTCAACCTACCATTATAGGAAAACGTGTTTTCGTGAAGAAATCATGACAAACTAACACAAAATGAAGATTTCATTTTAACTTGACATTCTGAGTTGTTTTCATGAAACCTGCGCTTCCCCTACAAGAGTTTGACCTACCATTATAGGAAAACGTGTTTTCGTGAAGAAATCATGACAAACTAACACAAAATGAAGATTTCATTATAACTTGACATTCTGAGTTGTTTTCATGAAACCTGCGCTTCCCCTACAAGAGTTCGACCTACCATTATAGGAAAACGTGTTTTCGTGAAGAAATCATGACAAACTAACACAAAATGAAGATTTCATTATAACTTGACATTCTGAGTTGTTTTCATGAAACCTGCGCATCCCCTACAAGAGTTCGACCTACCATTATAGGAAAACGTGTTTTCGTGAAGAAATCATGACAAACTAACACAAAATGAAGATTTCATTATAACTTGACATTCTGAGTTGTTTTCATGAAACCTGCACTTCCCCTATAAGAGTTCAACCTACCATTATAGGAAAACGTGTTTTCGTGAAGAAATCATGACAAACTAACAAAAAATGAAGATTTCATTATAACTTGACATTCTGAGTTGTTTTCATGAAACCTGCACTTCCCCTACAAGAGTTCGACCTACCATTATAGGAACACGTGTTTTCGTGAAGAAATCATGACAAACTAACACAAAATGAAGATTTCATTATAACTTGACATTCTGAGTTGTTTTCATGAAACCTGCGCATCCCCTACAAGAGTTCGACCTACCATTATAGGAAAACGTGTTTTCGTGAAGAAATCATAACAAACTAACACAAAATGAAGATTTCATTATAACTTGACATTCTGAGTTGTTTTCATGAAACTTGCGCATCCCCTACAAGAGTTCGACCTACCATTATAGGAAAACGTGTTTTCGTGAAGAAATCATGACAAACTAACACAAAATGAAGATTTCATTATAACTTGACATTCTGAGTTGTTTTCATGAAACTTGCGCTTCCCCTACAAGAGTTCGACCTACCATTATAGGAAAACGTGTTTTCGTGAAGAAATCATGACAAACTAACACAAAATGAAGATATCATTATAACTTGACATTCTGAGTTGTTTTCATGAAACCTGCACTTCCCCTATAAGAGTTCTACCTACCATTATAGGAAAACGTGTTTTCGTGAAGAAATCATGACAAACTAACACAAAATGAAGATTTCATTATAACTTGACATTCTGAGTTGTTTTCATGAAACCTGCGCTTCCCCTACAAGAGTTCGACCTACCATTATAGGAAAACGTGTTTTCGTGAAGAAATCATGACAAACTAACACAAAATGAAGATTTCATTGTAACTTGACATTCTGAGTTGTTTTCATGAAACCTGCACTTCCCCTATAAGAGTTCTACCTACCATTATAGGAAAACGTGTTTTCGTGAAGAAATCATGACAAACTAACACAAAATGAAGATTTCATTTTAACTTGACATTCTGAGTTGTTTTCATGAAACCTGCGCTTCCCCTACAAGAGTTTGACCTACCATTATAGGAAAACGTGTTTTCGTGAAGAAATCATGACAAACTAACACAAAATGAAGATTTCATTATAACTTGACATTCTGAGTTGTTTTCATGAAACCTGCGCATCCCCTACAAGAGGTCGACCTACCATTATAGGAAAACGTGTTTTCGTGAAGAAATCATGACAAACTAACACAAAATGAAGATTTCATTATAACTTGACATTCTGAGTTGTTTTCATGAAACCTGCGCTTCCCCTACAAGAGTTCGACCTACCATTATAGGAAAACGTGTTTTCGTGAAGAAATCATGACAAACTAACACAAAATGAAGATTTCATTATAACTTGACATTCTGAGTTGTTTTCATGAAACTTGCGCTTCCCCTACAAGAGTTCGACCTACCATTATAGGAAAACGTGTTTTCGTGAAGAAATCATGACAAACTAACACAAAATGAAGATTTCATTATAACTTGACATTCTGAGTTGTTTTCATGAAACTTGCGCTTCCCCTACAAGAGTTCGACCTACCATTATAGGAAAACGTGTTTTCGTGAAGAAATCATGACAAACTAACACAAAATGAAGATATCATTATAACTTGACATTCTGAGTTGTTTTCATGAAACCTGCACTTCCCCTATAAGAGTTCTACCTACCATTATAGGAAAACGTGTTTTCGTGAAGAAATCATGACAAACTAACACAAAATGAAGATTTCATTATAACTTGACATTCTGAGTTGTTTTCATGAAACCTGCGCTTCCCCTACAAGAGTTCGACCTACCATTATAGGAAAACGTGTTTTCGTGAAGAAATCATGACAAACTAACACAAAATGAAGATTTCATTATAACTTGACATTCTGAGTTGTTTTCATGAAACCTGCGCTTCCCCTATAAGAGTTCAACCTACCATTATAGGAAAACGTGTTTTCGTGAAGAAATCATGACAAACTAACACAAAATGATGATTTCATTATAACTTGACATTCTGAGTTGTTTTCATGAAACCTGCGCTTCCCCTATAAGAGTTCGACCTACCATTATAGGAAAACGTGTTTTCGTGAAGAAATCATGACAAACTAACACAAAATGAAGATTTCATTGTAACTTGACATTCTGAGTTGTTTTCATGAAAGCTGCGCTTCCCCTATAAGAGTTCAACCTACCATTATAGGAAAACGTGTTTTCGTGAAGAAATCATGACAAACTAACACAAAATGAAGATTTCATTTTAACTTGACATTCTGAGTTGTTTTCATGAAACCTGCGCTTCCCCTACAAGAGTTTGACCTACCATTATAGGAAAACGTGTTTTCGTGAAGAAATCATGACAAACTAACACAAAATGAAGATTTCATTATAACTTGACATTCTGAGTTGTTTTCATGAAACCTGCGCTTCCCCTACAAGAGTTCGACCTACCATTATAGGAAAACGTGTTTTCGTGAAGAAATCATGACAAACTAACACAAAATGAAGATTTCATTATAACTTGACATTCTGAGTTGTTTTCATGAAACCTGCGCATCCCCTACAAGAGTTCGACCTACCATTATAGGAAAACGTGTTTTCGTGAAGAAATCATGACAAACTAACACAAAATGAAGATTTCATTATAACTTGACATTCTGAGTTGTTTTCATGAAACCTGCACTTCCCCTATAAGAGTTCAACCTACCATTATAGGAAAACGTGTTTTCGTGAAGAAATCATGACAAACTAACAAAAAATGAAGATTTCATTATAACTTGACATTCTGAGTTGTTTTCATGAAACCTGCACTTCCCCTACAAGAGTTCGACCTACCATTATAGGAACACGTGTTTTCGTGAAGAAATCATGACAAACTAACACAAAATGAAGATTTCATTATAACTTGACATTCTGAGTTGTTTTCATGAAACCTGCGCATCCCCTACAAGAGTTCGACCTACCATTATAGGAAAACGTGTTTTCGTGAAGAAATCATAACAAACTAACACAAAATGAAGATTTCATTATAACTTGACATTCTGAGTTGTTTTCATGAAACTTGCGCATCCCCTACAAGAGTTCGACCTACCATTATAGGAAAACGTGTTTTCGTGAAGAAATCATGACAAACTAACACAAAATGAAGATTTCATTATAACTTGACATTCTGAGTTGTTTTCATGAAACTTGCGCTTCCCCTACAAGAGTTCGACCTACCATTATAGGAAAACGTGTTTTCGTGAAGAAATCATGACAAACTAACACAAAATGAAGATATCATTATAACTTGACATTCTGAGTTGTTTTCATGAAACCTGCACTTCCCCTATAAGAGTTCTACCTACCATTATAGGAAAACGTGTTTTCGTGAAGAAATCATGACAAACTAACACAAAATGAAGATTTCATTATAACTTGACATTCTGAGTTGTTTTCATGAAACCTGCGCTTCCCCTACAAGAGTTCGACCTACCATTATAGGAAAACGTGTTTTCGTGAAGAAATCATGACAAACTAACACAAAATGAAGATTTCATTATAACTTGACATTCTGAGTTGTTTTCATGAAACCTGCGCATCCCCTACAAGAGTTCGACCTACCATTATAGGAAAACGTGTTTTCGTGAAGAAATCATGACAAACTAACACAAAATGAAGATTTCATTATAACTTGACATTCTGAGTTGTTTTCATGAAACCTGCACTTCCCCTATAAGAGTTCGACCTACCATTATAGGAAAACGTGTTTTCGTGAAGAAATCATGACAAACTAACAAAAAATGAAGATTTCATTATAACTTGACATTCTGAGTTGTTTTCATGAAACCTGCACTTCCCCTACAAGAGTTCGACCTACCATTATAGGAACACGTGTTTTCGTGAAGAAATCATGACAAACTAACACAAAATGAAGATTTCATTATAACTTGACATTCTGAGTTGTTTTCATGAAACCTGCGCATCCCCTACAAGAGTTCGACCTACCATTATAGGAAAACGTGTTTTCGTGAAGAAATCATGACAAACTAACACAAAATGAAGATTTCATTATAACTTGACATTCTGAGTTGTTTTCATGAAACTTGCGCTTCCCCTACAAGAGTTCGACCTACCATTATAGGAAAACGTGTTTTCGTGAAGAAATCATGACAAACTAACACAAAATGAAGATATCATTATAACTTGACATTCTGAGTTGTTTTCATGAAACCTGCGCATCCCCTACAAGAGTTCGACCTACCATTATAGGAAAACGTGTTTTCGTGAAGAAATCATGACAAACTAACACAAAATGAAGATTTCATTATAACTTGACATTCTGAGTTGTTTTCATGAAACTTGCGCTTCCCCTACAAGAGTTCGACCTACCATTATAGGAAAACGT
Source organism: Paramormyrops kingsleyae (assembly GCF_048594095.1). Lineage (NCBI taxonomy): Eukaryota > Metazoa > Chordata > Actinopteri > Osteoglossiformes > Mormyridae > Paramormyrops > Paramormyrops kingsleyae. The sequence continues at coordinate 228,588 of NW_027325981.1, forward strand.
GTTTTCGTGAAGAAATCATGACAAACTAACACAAAATGAAGATTTCATTATAACTTGACATTCTGAGTTGTTTTCATGAAACTTGCGCTTCCCCTACAAGAGTTCGACCTACCATTATAGGAAAACGTGTTTTCGTGAAGAAATCATGACAAACTAACACAAAATGAAGATATCATTATAACTTGACATTCTGAGTTGTTTTCATGAAACCTGCACTTCCCCTATAAGAGTTCTACCTACCATTATAGGAAAACGTGTTTTCGTGAAGAAATCATGACAAACTAACACAAAATGAAGATTTCATTATAACTTGACATTCTGAGTTGTTTTCATGAAACCTGCGCTTCCCCTACAAGAGTTCGACCTACCATTATAGGAAAACGTGTTTTCGTGAAGAAATCATGACAAACTAACACAAAATGAAGATTTCATTATAACTTGACATTCTGAGTTGTTTTCATGAAACCTGCGCTTCCCCTATAAGAGTTCAACCTACCATTATAGGAAAACGTGTTTTCGTGAAGAAATCATGACAAACTAACACAAAATGATGATTTCATTATAACTTGACATTCTGAGTTGTTTTCATGAAACCTGCGCTTCCCCTATAAGAGTTCGACCTACCATTATAGGAAAACGTGTTTTCGTGAAGAAATCATGACAAACTAACACAAAATGAAGATTTCATTGTAACTTGACATTCTGAGTTGTTTTCATGAAAGCTGCGCTTCCCCTATAAGAGTTCAACCTACCATTATAGGAAAACGTGTTTTCGTGAAGAAATCATGACAAACTAACACAAAATGAAGATTTCATTTTAACTTGACATTCTGAGTTGTTTTCATGAAACCTGCGCTTCCCCTACAAGAGTTTGACCTACCATTATAGGAAAACGTGTTTTCGTGAAGAAATCATGACAAACTAACACAAAATGAAGATTTCATTATAACTTGACATTCTGAGTTGTTTTCATGAAACCTGCGCTTCCCCTACAAGAGTTCGACCTACCATTATAGGAAAACGTGTTTTCGTGAAGAAATCATGACAAACTAACACAAAATGAAGATTTCATTATAACTTGACATTCTGAGTTGTTTTCATGAAACCTGCGCATCCCCTACAAGAGTTCGACCTACCATTATAGGAAAACGTGTTTTCGTGAAGAAATCATGACAAACTAACACAAAATGAAGATTTCATTATAACTTGACATTCTGAGTTGTTTTCATGAAACCTGCACTTCCCCTATAAGAGTTCAACCTACCATTATAGGAAAACGTGTTTTCGTGAAGAAATCATGACAAACTAACAAAAAATGAAGATTTCATTATAACTTGACATTCTGAGTTGTTTTCATGAAACCTGCACTTCCCCTACAAGAGTTCGACCTACCATTATAGGAACACGTGTTTTCGTGAAGAAATCATGACAAACTAACACAAAATGAAGATTTCATTATAACTTGACATTCTGAGTTGTTTTCATGAAACCTGCGCATCCCCTACAAGAGTTCGACCTACCATTATAGGAAAACGTGTTTTCGTGAAGAAATCATAACAAACTAACACAAAATGAAGATTTCATTATAACTTGACATTCTGAGTTGTTTTCATGAAACTTGCGCATCCCCTACAAGAGTTCGACCTACCATTATAGGAAAACGTGTTTTCGTGAAGAAATCATGACAAACTAACACAAAATGAAGATTTCATTATAACTTGACATTCTGAGTTGTTTTCATGAAACTTGCGCTTCCCCTACAAGAGTTCGACCTACCATTATAGGAAAACGTGTTTTCGTGAAGAAATCATGACAAACTAACACAAAATGAAGATATCATTATAACTTGACATTCTGAGTTGTTTTCATGAAACCTGCACTTCCCCTATAAGAGTTCTACCTACCATTATAGGAAAACGTGTTTTCGTGAAGAAATCATGACAAACTAACACAAAATGAAGATTTCATTATAACTTGACATTCTGAGTTGTTTTCATGAAACCTGCGCTTCCCCTACAAGAGTTCGACCTACCATTATAGGAAAACGTGTTTTCGTGAAGAAATCATGACAAACTAACACAAAATGAAGATTTCATTATAACTTGACATTCTGAGTTGTTTTCATGAAACCTGCGCATCCCCTACAAGAGTTCGACCTACCATTATAGGAAAACGTGTTTTCGTGAAGAAATCATGACAAACTAACACAAAATGAAGATTTCATTATAACTTGACATTCTGAGTTGTTTTCATGAAACCTGCACTTCCCCTATAAGAGTTCGACCTACCATTATAGGAAAACGTGTTTTCGTGAAGAAATCATGACAAACTAACAAAAAATGAAGATTTCATTATAACTTGACATTCTGAGTTGTTTTCATGAAACCTGCACTTCCCCTACAAGAGTTCGACCTACCATTATAGGAACACGTGTTTTCGTGAAGAAATCATGACAAACTAACACAAAATGAAGATTTCATTATAACTTGACATTCTGAGTTGTTTTCATGAAACCTGCGCATCCCCTACAAGAGTTCGACCTACCATTATAGGAAAACGTGTTTTCGTGAAGAAATCATGACAAACTAACACAAAATGAAGATTTCATTATAACTTGACATTCTGAGTTGTTTTCATGAAACTTGCGCTTCCCCTACAAGAGTTCGACCTACCATTATAGGAAAACGTGTTTTCGTGAAGAAATCATGACAAACTAACACAAAATGAAGATATCATTATAACTTGACATTCTGAGTTGTTTTCATGAAACCTGCACTTCCCCTATAAGAGTTCTACCTACCATTATAGGAAAACGTGTTTTCGTGAAGAAATCATGACAAACTAACACAAAATGAAGATTTCATTATAACTTGACATTCTGAGTTGTTTTCATGAAACCTGCGCTTCCCCTATAAGAGTTCAACCTACCATTATAGGAAAACGTGTTTTCGTGAAGAAATCATGACAAACTAACACAAAATGATGATTTCATTATAACTTGACATTCTGAGTTGTTTTCATGAAACCTGCGCTTCCCCTATAAGAGTTCGACCTACCATTATAGGAAAACGTGTTTTCGTGAAGAAATCATGACAAACTAACACAAAATGAAGATTTCATTGTAACTTGACATTCTGAGTTGTTTTCATGAAAGCTGCGCTTCCCCTATAAGAGTTCAACCTACCATTATAGGAAAACGTGTTTTCGTGAAGAAATCATGACAAACTAACACAAAATGAAGATTTCATTTTAACTTGACATTCTGAGTTGTTTTCATGAAACCTGCGCTTCCCCTACAAGAGTTTGACCTACCATTATAGGAAAACGTGTTTTCGTGAAGAAATCATGACAAACTAACACAAAATGAAGATTTCATTATAACTTGACATTCTGAGTTGTTTTCATGAAACCTGCGCTTCCCCTACAAGAGTTCGACCTACCATTATAGGAAAACGTGTTTTCGTGAAGAAATCATGACAAACTAACACAAAATGAAGATTTCATTATAACTTGACATTCTGAGTTGTTTTCATGAAACTTGCGCTTCCCCTACAAGAGTTCGACCTACCATTATAGGAAAACGTGTTTTCGTGAAGAAATCATGACAAACTAACACAAAATGAAGATTTCATTATAACTTGACATTCTGAGTTGTTTTCATGAAACCTGCGCATCCCCTACAAGAGTTCGACCTACCATTATAGGAAAACGTGTTTTCGTGAAGAAATCATGACAAACTAACACAAAATGAAGATTTCATTATAACTTGACATTCTGAGTTGTTTTCATGAAACTTGCGCTTCCCCTACAAGAGTTCGACCTACCATTATAGGAAAACGTGTTTTCGTGAAGAAATCATGACAAACTAACACAAAATGAAGATATCATTATAACTTGACATTCTGAGTTGTTTTCATGAAACCTGCACTTCCCCTATAAGAGTTCTACCTACCATTATAGGAAAACGTGTTTTCGTGAAGAAATCATGACAAACTAACACAAAATGAAGATTTCATTATAACTTGACATTCTGAGTTGTTTTCATGAAACCTGCGCTTCCCCTACAAGAGTTCGACCTACCATTATAGGAAAACGTGTTTTCGTGAAGAAATCATGACAAACTAACACAAAATGAAGATTTCATTATAACTTGACATTCTGAGTTGTTTTCATGAAACCTGCACTTCCCCTATAAGAGTTCAACCTACCATTATAGGAAAACGTGTTTTCGTGAAGAAATCATGACAAACTAACAAAAAATGAAGATTTCATTATAACTTGACATTCTGAGTTGTTTTCATGAAACCTGCACTTCCCCTACAAGAGTTCGACCTACCATTATAGGAACACGTGTTTTCGTGAAGAAATCATGACAAACTAACACAAAATGAAGATTTCATTATAACTTGACATTCTGAGTTGTTTTCATGAAACCTGCGCATCCCCTACAAGAGTTCGACCTACCATTATAGGAAAACGTGTTTTCGTGAAGAAATCATGACAAACTAACACAAAATGAAGATTTCATTATAACTTGACATTCTGAGTTGTTTTCATGAAACCTGCGCTTCCCCTACAAGAGTTCGACCTACCATTATAGGAAAACGTGTTTTCGTGAAGATATCATGACAAACTAACACAAAATGAAGATTTCATTATAACTTGACATTCTGAGTTGTTTTCATGAAACCTGCGCTTCCCCTACAAGAGTTCGACCTACCATTATAGGAAAATGTGTTTTCGTGAAGAAATCATGATAAACTAACACAAAATGAAGATTTCATTATAACTTGACATTCAGAGTTGTTTTCATGAAACCTGCGCTTCCCCTATAAGAGTTCGACCTACCATTATAGGAAAACGTGTTTTCGTGAAGAAATCATGACAAACTAACACAAAATGAAGATTTCATTATAACTTGACATTCTGAGTTGTTTTCATGAAACCTGCGCTTCCCCTATAAGAGTTCGACCTACCATTATAGGAAAACGTGTTTTCGTGAAGAAATCATGACAAACTAACACAAAATGATGATTTCATTATAACTTGACATTCTGAGTTGTTTTCATGAAACCTGCGCTTCCCCTATAAGAGTTCGACCTACCATTATAGGAAAACGTGTTTTCGTGAAGAAATCATGACAAACTAACACAAAATGAAGATTTCATTGTAACTTGACATTCTGAGTTGTTTTCATGAAAGCTGCGCTTCCCCTATAAGAGTTCAACCTACCATTATAGGAAAACGTGTTTTCGTGAAGAAATCATGACAAACTAACACAAAATGAAGATTTCATTTTAACTTGACATTCTGAGTTGTTTTCATGAAACCTGCGCTTCCCCTACAAGAGTTTGACCTACCATTATAGGAAAACGTGTTTTCGTGAAGAAATCATGACAAACTAACACAAAATGAAGATTTCATTATAACTTGACATTCTGAGTTGTTTTCATGAAACCTGCGCTTCCCCTACAAGAGTTCGACCTACCATTATAGGAAAACGTGTTTTCGTGAAGAAATCATGACAAACTAACACAAAATGAAGATTTCATTATAACTTGACATTCTGAGTTGTTTTCATGAAACCTGCGCTTCCCCTATAAGAGTTCGACCTACCATTATAGGAAAACGTGTTTTCGTGAAGAAATCATGACAAACTAACACAAAATGATGATTTCATTATAACTTGACATTCTGAGTTGTTTTCATGAAACCTGCGCTTCCCCTATAAGAGTTCGACCTACCATTATAGGAAAACGTGTTTTCGTGAAGAAATCATGACAAACTAACACAAAATGAAGATTTCATTGTAACTTGACATTCTGAGTTGTTTTCATGAAAGCTGCGCTTCCCCTATAAGAGTTCAACCTACCATTATAGGAAAACGTGTTTTCGTGAAGAAATCATGACAAACTAACACAAAATGAAGATTTCATTTTAACTTGACATTCTGAGTTGTTTTCATGAAACCTGCGCTTCCCCTACAAGAGTTTGACCTACCATTATAGGAAAACGTGTTTTCGTGAAGAAATCATGACAAACTAACACAAAATGAAGATTTCATTATAACTTGACATTCTGAGTTGTTTTCATGAAACCTGCGCATCCCCTACAAGAGGTCGACCTACCATTATAGGAAAACGTGTTTTCGTGAAGAAATCATGACAAACTAACACAAAATGAAGATTTCATTATAACTTGACATTCTGAGTTGTTTTCATGAAACCTGCGCTTCCCCTACAAGAGTTCGACCTACCATTATAGGAAAACGTGTTTTCGTGAAGAAATCATGACAAACTAACACAAAATGAAGATTTCATTATAACTTGACATTCTGAGTTGTTTTCATGAAACTTGCGCTTCCCCTACAAGAGTTCGACCTACCATTATAGGAAAACGTGTTTTCGTGAAGAAATCATGACAAACTAACACAAAATGAAGATTTCATTATAACTTGACATTCTGAGTTGTTTTCATGAAACTTGCGCTTCCCCTACAAGAGTTCGACCTACCATTATAGGAAAACGTGTTTTCGTGAAGAAATCATGACAAACTAACACAAAATGAAGATATCATTATAACTTGACATTCTGAGTTGTTTTCATGAAACCTGCACTTCCCCTATAAGAGTTCTACCTACCATTATAGGAAAACGTGTTTTCGTGAAGAAATCATGACAAACTAACACAAAATGAAGATTTCATTATAACTTGACATTCTGAGTTGTTTTCATGAAACCTGCGCTTCCCCTACAAGAGTTCGACCTACCATTATAGGAAAACGTGTTTTCGTGAAGAAATCATGACAAACTAACACAAAATGAAGATTTCATTATAACTTGACATTCTGAGTTGTTTTCATGAAACCTGCGCTTCCCCTATAAGAGTTCAACCTACCATTATAGGAAAACGTGTTTTCGTGAAGAAATCATGACAAACTAACACAAAATGATGATTTCATTATAACTTGACATTCTGAGTTGTTTTCATGAAACCTGCGCTTCCCCTTAAGAGTTCGACCTACCATTATAGGAAAACGTGTTTTCGTGAAGAAATCATGACAAACTAACACAAAATGAAGATTTCATTGTAACTTGACATTCTGAGTTGTTTTCATGAAAGCTGCGCTTCCCCTATAAGAGTTCAACCTACCATTATAGGAAAACGTGTTTTCGTGAAGAAATCATGACAAACTAACACAAAATGAAGATTTCATTTTAACTTGACATTCTGAGTTGTTTTCATGAAACCTGCGCTTCCCCTACAAGAGTTCGACCTACCATTATAGGAAAACGTGTTTTCGTGAAGAAATCATGACAAACTAACACAAAATGAAGATTTCATTATAACTTGACATTCTGAGTTGTTTTCATGAAACCTGCGCTTCCCCTACAAGAGTTCGACCTACCATTATAGGAAAACGTGTTTTCGTGAAGAAATCATGACAAACTAACACAAAATGAAGATTTCATTATAACTTGACATTCTGAGTTGTTTTCATGAAACCTGCGCATCCCCTACAAGAGTTCGACCTACCATTATAGGAAAACGTGTTTTCGTGAAGAAATCATGACAAACTAACACAAAATGAAGATTTCATTATAACTTGACATTCTGAGTTGTTTTCATGAAACCTGCACTTCCCCTATAAGAGTTCAACCTACCATTATAGGAAAACGTGTTTTCGTGAAGAAATCATGACAAACTAACAAAAAATGAAGATTTCATTATAACTTGACATTCTGAGTTGTTTTCATGAAACCTGCACTTCCCCTACAAGAGTTCGACCTACCATTATAGGAACACGTGTTTTCGTGAAGAAATCATGACAAACTAACACAAAATGAAGATTTCATTATAACTTGACATTCTGAGTTGTTTTCATGAAACCTGCGCATCCCCTACAAGAGTTCGACCTACCATTATAGGAAAACGTGTTTTCGTGAAGAAATCATAACAAACTAACACAAAATGAAGATTTCATTATAACTTGACATTCTGAGTTGTTTTCATGAAACTTGCGCATCCCCTACAAGAGTTCGACCTACCATTATAGGAAAACGTGTTTTCGTGAAGAAATCATGACAAACTAACACAAAATGAAGATTTCATTATAACTTGACATTCTGAGTTGTTTTCATGAAACTTGCGCTTCCCCTACAAGAGTTCGACCTACCATTATAGGAAAACGTGTTTTCGTGAAGAAATCATGACAAACTAACACAAAATGAAGATATCATTATAACTTGACATTCTGAGTTGTTTTCATGAAACCTGCACTTCCCCTATAAGAGTTCTACCTACCATTATAGGAAAACGTGTTTTCGTGAAGAAATCATGACAAACTAACACAAAATGAAGATTTCATTATAACTTGACATTCTGAGTTGTTTTCATGAAACCTGCGCTTCCCCTATAAGAGTTCAACCTACCATTATAGGAAAACGTGTTTTCGTGAAGAAATCATGACAAACTAACACAAAATGAAGATTTCATTATAACTTGACATTCTGAGTTGTTTTCATGAAACTTGCGCTTCCCCTACAAGAGTTCGACCTACCATTATAGGAAAACGTGTTTTCGTGAAGAAATCATGACAAACTAACACAAAATGAAGATATCATTATAACTTGACATTCTGAGTTGTTTTCATGAAACCTGCACTTCCCCTATAAGAGTTCTACCTACCATTATAGGAAAACGTGTTTTCGTGAAGAAATCATGACAAACTAACACAAAATGAAGATTTCATTATAACTTGACATTCTGAGTTGTTTTCATGAAACCTGCGCTTCCCCTATAAGAGTTCAACCTACCATTATAGGAAAACGTGTTTTCGTGAAGAAATCATGACAAACTAACACAAAATGATGATTTCATTATAACTTGACATTCTGAGTTGTTTTCATGAAACCTGCGCTTCCCCTATAAGAGTTCGACCTACCATTATAGGAAAACGTGTTTTCGTGAAGAAATCATGACAAACTAACACAAAATGAAGATTTCATTGTAACTTGACATTCTGAGTTGTTTTCATGAAAGCTGCGCTTCCCCTATAAGAGTTCAACCTACCATTATAGGAAAACGTGTTTTCGTGAAGAAATCATGACAAACTAACACAAAATGAAGATTTCATTTTAACTTGACATTCTGAGTTGTTTTCATGAAACCTGCGCTTCCCCTACAAGAGTTTGACCTACCATTATAGGAAAACGTGTTTTCGTGAAGAAATCATGACAAACTAACACAAAATGAAGATTTCATTATAACTTGACATTCTGAGTTGTTTTCATGAAACCTGCGCTTCCCCTACAAGAGTTCGACCTACCATTATAGGAAAACGTGTTTTCGTGAAGAAATCATGACAAACTAACACAAAATGAAGATTTCATTATAACTTGACATTCTGAGTTGTTTTCATGAAACTTGCGCTTCCCCTACAAGAGTTCGACCTACCATTATAGGAAAACGTGTTTTCGTGAAGAAATCATGACAAACTAACACAAAATGAAGATTTCATTATAACTTGACATTCTGAGTTGTTTTCATGAAACCTGCGCATCCCCTACAAGAGTTCGACCTACCATTATAGGAAAACGTGTTTTCGTGAAGAAATCATGACAAACTAACACAAAATGAAGATTTCATTATAACTTGACATTCTGAGTTGTTTTCATGAAACTTGCGCTTCCCCTACAAGAGTTCGACCTACCATTATAGGAAAACGTGTTTTCGTGAAGAAATCATGACAAACTAACACAAAATGAAGATATCATTATAACTTGACATTCTGAGTTGTTTTCATGAAACCTGCACTTCCCCTATAAGAGTTCTACCTACCATTATAGGAAAACGTGTTTTCGTGAAGAAATCATGACAAACTAACACAAAATGAAGATTTCATTATAACTTGACATTCTGAGTTGTTTTCATGAAACCTGCGCTTCCCCTACAAGAGTTCGACCTACCATTATAGGAAAACGTGTTTTCGTGAAGAAATCATGACAAACTAACACAAAATGAAGATTTCATTATAACTTGACATTCTGAGTTGTTTTCATGAAACCTGCACTTCCCCTATAAGAGTTCAACCTACCATTATAGGAAAACGTGTTTTCGTGAAGAAATCATGACAAACTAACAAAAAATGAAGATTTCATTATAACTTGACATTCTGAGTTGTTTTCATGAAACCTGCACTTCCCCTACAAGAGTTCGACCTACCATTATAGGAACACGTGTTTTCGTGAAGAAATCATGACAAACTAACACAAAATGAAGATTTCATTATAACTTGACATTCTGAGTTGTTTTCATGAAACCTGCGCATCCCCTACAAGAGTTCGACCTACCATTATAGGAAAACGTGTTTTCGTGAAGAAATCATGACAAACTAACACAAAATGAAGATTTCATTATAACTTGACATTCTGAGTTGTTTTCATGAAACCTGCGCTTCCCCTACAAGAGTTCGACCTACCATTATAGGAAAACGTGTTTTCGTGAAGATATCATGACAAACTAACACAAAATGAAGATTTCATTATAACTTGACATTCTGAGTTGTTTTCATGAAACCTGCGCTTCCCCTATAAGAGTTCGACCTACCATTATAGGAAAACGTGTTTTCGTGAAGAAATCATGACAAACTAACACAAAATGAAGATTTCATTATAACTTGACATTCTGAGTTGTTTTCATGAAACCTGCGCTTCCCCTATAAGAGTTCGACCTACCATTATAGGAAAACGTGTTTTCGTGAAGAAATCATGACAAACTAACACAAAATGAAGATTTCATTATAACTTGACATTCTGAGTTGTTTTCATGAAACCTGCGCTTCCCCTATAAGAGTTCGACCTACCATTATAGGAAAACGTGTTTTCGTGAAGAAATCATGACAAACTAACACAAAATGATGATTTCATTATAACTTGACATTCTGAGTTGTTTTCATGAAACCTGCGCTTCCCCTATAAGAGTTCGACCTACCATTATAGGAAAACGTGTTTTCGTGAAGAAATCATGACAAACTAACACAAAATGAAGATTTCATTGTAACTTGACATTCTGAGTTGTTTTCATGAAAGCTGCGCTTCCCCTATAAGAGTTCAACCTACCATTATAGGAAAACGTGTTTTCGTGAAGAAATCATGACAAACTAACACAAAATGAAGATTTCATTTTAACTTGACATTCTGAGTTGTTTTCATGAAACCTGCGCTTCCCCTACAAGAGTTTGACCTACCATTATAGGAAAACGTGTTTTCGTGAAGAAATCATGACAAACTAACACAAAATGAAGATTTCATTATAACTTGACATTCTGAGTTGTTTTCATGAAACCTGCGCTTCCCCTACAAGAGTTCGACCTACCATTATAGGAAAACGTGTTTTCGTGAAGAAATCATGACAAACTAACACAAAATGAAGATTTCATTATAACTTGACATTCTGAGTTGTTTTCATGAAACCTGCGCATCCCCTACAAGAGTTCGACCTACCATTATAGGAAAACGTGTTTTCGTGAAGAAATCATGACAAACTAACAAAAAATGAAGATTTCATTATAACTTGACATTCTGAGTTGTTTTCATGAAACCTGCACTTCCCCTACAAGAGTTCGACCTACCATTATAGGAACACGTGTTTTCGTGAAGAAATCATGACAAACTAACACAAAATGAAGATTTCATTATAACTTGACATTCTGAGTTGTTTTCATGAAACCTGCGCATCCCCTACAAGAGTTCGACCTACCATTATAGGAAAACGTGTTTTCGTGAAGAAATCATGACAAACTAACACAAAATGAAGATTTCATTATAACTTGACATTCTGAGTTGTTTTCATGAAACTTGCGCTTCCCCTACAAGAGTTCGACCTACCATTATAGGAAAACGTGTTTTCGTGAAGAAATCATGACAAACTAACACAAAATGAAGATATCATTATAACTTGACATTCTGAGTTGTTTTCATGAAACCTGCACTTCCCCTATAAGAGTTCTACCTACCATTATAGGAAAACGTGTTTTCGTGAAGAAATCATGACAAACTAACACAAAATGAAGATTTCATTATAACTTGACATTCTGAGTTGTTTTCATGAAACCTGCGCTTCCCCTATAAGAGTTCGACCTACCATTATAGGAAAACGTGTTTTCGTGAAGAAATCATGACAAACTAACAAAAAATGAAGATTTCATTATAACTTGACATTCTGAGTTGTTTTCATGAAACCTGCACTTCCCCTACAAGAGTTCGACCTACCATTATAGGAACACGTGTTTTCGTGAAGAAATCATGACAAACTAACACAAAATGAAGATTTCATTATAACTTGACATTCTGAGTTGTTTTCATGAAACCTGCGCATCCCCTACAAGAGTTCGACCTACCATTATAGGAAAACGTGTTTTCGTGAAGAAATCATGACAAACTAACACAAAATGATGATTTCATTATAACTTGACATTCTGAGTTGTTTTCATGAAACCTGCGCTTCCCCTATAAGAGTTCGACCTACCATTATAGGAAAACGTGTTTTCGTGAAGAAATCATGACAAACACAAAATGAAGATTTCATTGTAACTTGACATTCTGAGTTGTTTTCATGAAAGCTGCGCTTCCCCTATAAGAGTTCAACCTACCATTATAGGAAAACGTGTGTTCGTGAAGAAATCATGACAAACTAACACAAAATGAAGATTTCATTTTAACTTGACATTCTGAGTTGTTTTCATGAAACCTGCGCTTCCCCTACAAGAGTTTGACCTACCATTATAGGAAAACGTGTTTTCGTGAAGAAATCATGACAAACTAACACAAAATGAAGATTTCATTATAACTTGACATTCTGAGTTGTTTTCATGAAACCTGCGCTTCCCCTACAAGAGTTCGACCTACCATTATAGGAAAACGTGTTTTCGTGAAGAAATCATGACAAACTAACACAAAATGAAGATTTCATTATAACTTGACATTCTGAGTTGTTTTCATGAAACCTGCGCATCCCCTACAAGAGTTCGACCTACCATTATAGGAAAACGTGTTTTCGTGAAGAAATCATGACAAACTAACACAAAATGAAGATTTCATTATAACTTGACATTCTGAGTTGTTTTCATGAAACCTGCACTTCCCCTATAAGAGTTCAACCTACCATTATAGGAAAACGTGTTTTCGTGAAGAAATCATGACAAACTAACAAAAAATGAAGATTTCATTATAACTTGACATTCTGAGTTGTTTTCATGAAACCTGCACTTCCCCTACAAGAGTTCGACCTACCATTATAGGAACACGTGTTTTCGTGAAGAAATCATGACAAACTAACACAAAATGAAGATTTCATTATAACTTGACATTCTGAGTTGTTTTCATGAAACCTGCGCATCCCCTACAAGAGTTCGACCTACCATTATAGGAAAACGTGTTTTCGTGAAGAAATCATGACAAACTAACACAAAATGAAGATTTCATTATAACTTGACATTCTGAGTTGTTTTCATGAAACTTGCGCTTCCCCTACAAGAGTTCGACCTACCATTATAGGAAAACGTGTTTTCGTGAAGAAATCATGACAAACTAACACAAAATGAAGATATCATTATAACTTGACATTCTGAGTTGTTTTCATGAAACCTGCGCTTCCCCTATAAGAGTTCTACCTACCATTATAGGAAAACGTGTTTTCGTGAAGAAATCATGACAAACTAACACAAAATGAAGATTTCATTATAACTTGACATTCTGAGTTGTTTTCATGAAACCTGCGCTTCCCCTATAAGAGTTCAACCTACCATTATAGGAAAACGTGTTTTCGTGAAGAAATCATGACAAACTAACACAAAATGATGATTTCATTATAACTTGACATTCTGAGTTGTTTTCATGAAACCTGCGCTTCCCCTATAAGAGTTCGACCTACCATTATAGGAAAACGTGTTTTCGTGAAGAAATCATGACAAACTAACACAAAATGAAGATTTCATTGTAACTTGACATTCTGAGTTGTTTTCATGAAAGCTGCGCTTCCCCTATAAGAGTTCAACCTACCATTATAGGAATACGTGTTTTCGTGAAGAAATCATGACAAACTAACACAAAATGAAGATTTCATGTTAACTTGACATTCTGAGTTGTTTTCATGAAAGCTGCGCTTCCCCTACAAGAGTTTGACCTACCATTATAGGAATACGTGTTTTCGTGAAGAAATCATGACAAACTAACACAAAATGAAGATTTCATTATAACTTGACATTCTGAGTTGTTTTCATGAAACCTGCGCTTCCCCTACAAGAGTTCGACCTACCATTATAGGAAAACGTGTTTTCGTGAAGAAATCATGACAAACTAACACAAAATGAAGATTTCATTATAACTTGACATTCTGAGTTGTTTTCATGAAACTTGCGCTTCCCCTACAAGAGTTCGACCTACCATTATAGGAAAACGTGTTTTCGTGAAGAAATCATGACAAACTAACACAAAATGAAGATTTCATTATAACTTGACATTCTGAGTTGTTTTCATGAAACCTGCGCATCCCCTACAAGAGTTCGACCTACCATTATAGGAAAACGTGTTTTCGTGAAGAAATCATGACAAACTAACACAAAATGAAGATTTCATTATAACTTGACATTCTGAGTTGTTTTCATGAAACTTGCGCTTCCCCTACAAGAGTTCGACCTACCATTATAGGAAAACGTGTTTTCGTGAAGAAATCATGACAAACTAACACAAAATGAAGATTTCATTATAACTTGACATTCTGAGTTGTTTTCATGAAACCTGCGCTTCCCCTATAAGAGTTCGACCTACCATTATAGGAAAACGTGTTTTCGTGAAGAAATCATGACAAACTAACACAAAATGAAGATTTCATTGTAACTTGACATTCTGAGTTGTTTTCATGAAAGCTGCGCTTCCCCTATAAGAGTTCAACCTACCATTATAGGAAAACGTGTTTTCGTGAAGAAATCATGACAAACTAACACAAAATGAAGATTTCATTATAACTTGACATTCTGAGTTGTTTTCATGAAACCTGCGCTTCCCCTACAAGAGTTCGACCTACCATTATAGGAAAACGTGTTTTCGTGAAGAAATCATGACAAACTAACACAAAATGAAGATTTCATTATAACTTGACATTCTGAGTTGTTTTCATGAAACCTGCGCTTCCCCTACAAGAGTTCGACCTACCATTATAGGAAAACGTGTTTTCGTGAAGAAATCATGACAAACTAACACAAAATGAAGATTTCATTGTAACTTGACATTCTGAGTTGTTTTCATGAAACCTGCGCTTCCCCTATAAGAGTTCAACCTACCATTATAGGAAAACGTGTTTTCGTGAAGAAATCATGACAAACTAACACAAAATGAAGATTTCATTATAACTTGACATTCTGAGTTGTTTTCATGAAACCTGCGCTTCCCCTACAAGAGTTCGACCTACCATTATAGGAAAACGTGTTTTCGTGAAGAAATCATGACAAACTAACACAAAATGAAGATTTCATTATAACTTGACATTCTGAGTTGTTTTCATGAAACCTGCGCTTCCCCTACAAGAGTTCGACCTACCATTATAGGAAAACGTGTTTTCGTGAAGAAATCATGACAAACTAACACAAAATGAAGATTTCATTATAACTTGACATTCTGAGTTGTTTTCATGAAACCTGCACTTCCCCTATAAGAGTTCAACCTACCATTATAGGAAAACGTGTTTTCGTGAAGAAATCATGACAAACTAACAAAAAATGAAGATTTCATTATAACTTGACATTCTGAGTTGTTTTCATGAAACCTGCACTTCCCCTACAAGAGTTCGACCTACCATTATAGGAAAACGTGTTTTCGTGAACAAATCATGACAAACTAACACAAAATGAAGATTTCATTATAACTTGACATTCTGAGTTGTTTTCATGAAACCTGCGCTTCCCCTACAAGAGTTCGACCTACCATTATAGGAAAACGTGTTTTCGTGAAGAAATCATGACAAACTAACACAAAATGAAGATTTCATTATAACTTGACATTCTGAGTTGTTTTCATGAAACCTGCGCTTCCCCTACAAGAGTTCGACCTACCATTATAGGAAAACGTGTTTTCGTGAAGATATCATGACAAACTAACACAAAATGAAGATTTCATTATAACTTGACATTCTGAGTTGTTTTCATGAAACCTGCGCTTCCCCTACAAGAGTTCGACCTACCATTATAGGAAAATGTGTTTTCGTGAAGAAATCATGATAAACTAACACAAAATGAAGATTTCATTATAACTTGACATTCAGAGTTGTTTTCATGAAACCTGCGCTTCCCCTATAAGAGTTCGACCTACCATTATAGGAAAACGTGTTTTTGTGAAGAAATCATGACAAACTAACACAAAATGAAGATTTCATTATAACTTGACATTCTGAGTTGTTTTCATGAAACCTGCGCTTCCCCTATAAGAGTTCGACCTACCATTATAGGAAAACGTGTTTTCGTGAAGAAATCATGGCAAACTAACACAAAATGAAGATTTCATTATAACTTGACATTCTGAGTTGTTTTCATGAAACCTGCGCTTCCCCTACAAGAGTTCGACCTACCATTATAGGAAAACGTGTTTTCGTGAAGAAATCATGACAAACTAACACAAAATGAAGATTTCATTATAACTTGACATTCTGAGTTGTTTTCATGAAACCTGCGCTTCCCCTACAAGAGTTCGACCTACCATTATAGGAAAACGTGTTTTCGTGAAGAAATCATGACAAACTAACACAAAATGAAGATTTCATTATAACTTGACATTCTGAGTTGTTTTCATGAAACCTGCGCTTCCCGTACAAGAGTTCGACCTACCATTATAGGAATACGTGTTTTCGTGAAGAAATCATGACAAACTAACACAAAATGAAGATTTCATGTTAACTTGACATTCTGAGTTGTTTTCATGAAACCTGCGCTTCCCCTACAAGAGTTTGACCTACCATTATAGGAAAACGTGTTTTCGTGAAGAAATCATGACAAACTAACACAAAATGAAGATTTCATTATAACTTGACATTCTGAGTTGTTTTCATGAAACCTGCGCTTCCCCTACAAGAGTTCGACCTACCATTATAGGAAAACGTGTTTTCGTGAAGAAATCATGACAAACTAACACAAAATGAAGATTTCATTATAACTTGACATTCTGAGTTGTTTTCATGAAACTTGCGCTTCCCCTACAAGAGTTCGACCTACCATTATAGGAAAACGTGTTTTCGTGAAGAAATCATGACAAACTAACACAAAATGAAGATTTCATTATAACTTGACATTCTGAGTTGTTTTCATGAAACCTGCGCATCCCCTACAAGAGTTCGACCTACCATTATAGGAAAACGTGTTTTCGTGAAGAAATCATGACAAACTAACACAAAATGAAGATTTCATTATAACTTGACATTCTGAGTTGTTTTCATGAAACTTGCGCTTCCCCTACAAGAGTTCGACCTACCATTATAGGAAAACGTGTTTTCGTGAAGAAATCATGACAAACTAACACAAAATGAAGATTTCATTATAACTTGACATTCTGAGTTGTTTTCATGAAACCTGCGCTTCCCCTATAAGAGTTCGACCTACCATTATAGGAAAACGTGTTTTCGTGAAGAAATCATGACAAACTAACACAAAATGAAGATTTCATTGTAACTTGACATTCTGAGTTGTTTTCATGAAAGCTGCGCTTCCCCTATAAGAGTTCAACCTACCATTATAGGAAAACGTGTTTTCGTGAAGAAATCATGACAAACTAACACAAAATGAAGATTTCATTATAACTTGACATTCTGAGTTGTTTTCATGAAACCTGCGCTTCCCCTACAAGAGTTCGACCTACCATTATAGGAAAACGTGTTTTCGTGAAGAAATCATGACAAACTAACACAAAATGAAGATTTCATTATAACTTGACATTCTGAGTTGTTTTCATGAAACCTGCGCTTCCCCTACAAGAGTTCGACCTACCATTATAGGAAAACGTGTTTTCGTGAAGAAATCATGACAAACTAACACAAAATGAAGATTTCATTGTAACTTGACATTCTGAGTTGTTTTCATGAAACCTGCGCTTCCCCTATAAGAGTTCAACCTACCATTATAGGAAAACGTGTTTTCGTGAAGAAATCATGACAAACTAACACAAAATGAAGATTTCATTATAACTTGACATTCTGAGTTGTTTTCATGAAACCTGCGCTTCCCCTACAAGAGTTCGACCTACCATTATAGGAAAACGTGTTTTCGTGAAGAAATCATGACAAACTAACACAAAATGAAGATTTCATTATAACTTGACATTCTGAGTTGTTTTCATGAAACCTGCGCTTCCCCTACAAGAGTTCGACCTACCATTATAGGAAAACGTGTTTTCGTGAAGAAATCATGACAAACTAACACAAAATGAAGATTTCATTATAACTTGACATTCTGAGTTGTTTTCATGAAACCTGCACTTCCCCTATAAGAGTTCAACCTACCATTATAGGAAAACGTGTTTTCGTGAAGAAATCATGACAAACTAACAAAAAATGAAGATTTCATTATAACTTGACATTCTGAGTTGTTTTCATGAAACCTGCACTTCCCCTACAAGAGTTCGACCTACCATTATAGGAAAACGTGTTTTCGTGAACAAATCATGACAAACTAACACAAAATGAAGATTTCATTATAACTTGACATTCTGAGTTGTTTTCATGAAACCTGCGCTTCCCCTACAAGAGTTCGACCTACCATTATAGGAAAACGTGTTTTCGTGAAGAAATCATGACAAACTAACACAAAATGAAGATTTCATTATAACTTGACATTCTGAGTTGTTTTCATGAAACCTGCGCTTCCCCTACAAGAGTTCGACCTACCATTATAGGAAAACGTGTTTTCGTGAAGATATCATGACAAACTAACACAAAATGAAGATTTCATTATAACTTGACATTCTGAGTTGTTTTCATGAAACCTGCGCTTCCCCTACAAGAGTTCGACCTACCATTATAGGAAAATGTGTTTTCGTGAAGAAATCATGATAAACTAACACAAAATGAAGATTTCATTATAACTTGACATTCAGAGTTGTTTTCATGAAACCTGCGCTTCCCCTATAAGAGTTCGACCTACCATTATAGGAAAACGTGTTTTTGTGAAGAAATCATGACAAACTAACACAAAATGAAGATTTCATTATAACTTGACATTCTGAGTTGTTTTCATGAAACCTGCGCTTCCCCTATAAGAGTTCGACCTACCATTATAGGAAAACGTGTTTTCGTGAAGAAATCATGGCAAACTAACACAAAATGAAGATTTCATTATAACTTGACATTCTGAGTTGTTTTCATGAAACCTGCGCTTCCCCTACAAGAGTTCGACCTACCATTATAGGAAAACGTGTTTTCGTGAAGAAATCATGACAAACTAACACAAAATGAAGATTTCATTATAACTTGACATTCTGAGTTGTTTTCATGAAACCTGCGCTTCCCCTACAAGAGTTCGACCTACCATTATAGGAAAACGTGTTTTCGTGAAGAAATCATGACAAACTAACACAAAATGAAGATTTCATTATAACTTGACATTCTGAGTTGTTTTCATGAAACCTGCGCTTCCCGTACAAGAGTTCGACCTACCATTATAGGAAAACGTGTTTTCGTGAAGAAATCATGACAAACTAACACAAAATGAAGATTTCATTATAACTTGACATTCTGAGTTGTTTTCATGAAACCTGCGCTTCCCCTATAATAGTTCAACCTACCATTATAGGAAAACGTGTTTTCGTGAAGATATCATGACAAACTAACACAAAATGAAGATTTCATTATAACTTGACATTCTGAGTTGTTTTCATGAAACCTGCGCTTCCCCTACAAGAGTTCGACCTACCATTATAGGAAAATGTGTTTTCGTGAAGAAATCATGATAAACTAACACAAAATGAAGATTTCATTATAACTTGACATTCAGAGTTGTTTTCATGAAACCTGCGCTTCCCCTATAAGAGTTCGACCTACCATTATAGGAAAACGTGTTTTCGTGAAGAAATCATGACAAACTAACACAAAATGAAGATTTCATTATAACTTGACATTCTGAGTTGTTTTCATGAAACCTGCACTTCCCCTACAAGAGTTCGACCTACCATTATAGGAAAACGTGTTTTCGTGAAGAAATCATGGCAAACTAACACAAAATGAAGATTTCATTATAACTTGACATTCTGAGTTGTTTTCATGAAACCTGCGCTTCCCCTACAAGAGTTCGACCTACCATTATAGGAAAACGTGTTTTCGTGAAGAAATCATGACAAACTAACACAAAATGAAGATTTCATTATAACTTGACATTCTGAGTTGTTTTCATGAAACCTGCGCTTCCCCTACAAGAGTTCGACCTACCATTATAGGAAAACGTGTTTTCGTGAAGATATCATGACAAACTAACACAAAATGAAGATTTCATTATAACTTGACATTCTGAGTTGTTTTCATGAAACCTGCGCTTCCCCTACAAGAGTTCGACCTACCATTATAGGAAAATGTGTTTTCGTGAAGAAATCATGATAAACTAACACAAAATGAAGATTTCATTATAACTTGACATTCAGAGTTGTTTTCATGAAACCTGCGCTTCCCCTATAAGAGTTCGACCTACCATTATAGGAAAACGTGTTTTTGTGAAGAAATCATGACAAACTAACACAAAATGAAGATTTCATTATAACTTGACATTCTGAGTTGTTTTCATGAAACCTGCGCTTCCCCTATAAGAGTTCGACCTACCATTATAGGAAAACGTGTTTTCGTGAAGAAATCATGGCAAACTAACACAAAATGAAGATTTCATTATAACTTGACATTCTGAGTTGTTTTCATGAAACCTGCGCTTCCCCTACAAGAGTTCGACCTACCATTATAGGAAAACGTGTTTTCGTGAAGAAATCATGACAAACTAACACAAAATGAAGATTTCATTATAACTTGACATTCTGAGTTGTTTTCATGAAACCTGCGCTTCCCCTACAAGAGTTCGACCTACCATTATAGGAAAACGTGTTTTCGTGAAGAAATCATGACAAACTAACACAAAATGAAGATTTCATTATAACTTGACATTCTGAGTTGTTTTCATGAAACCTGCGCTTCCCGTACAAGAGTTCGACCTACCATTATAGGAAAACGTGTTTTCGTGAAGAAATCATGACAAACTAACACAAAATGAAGATTTCATTATAACTTGACATTCTGAGTTGTTTTCATGAAACCTGCGCTTCCCCTATAATAGTTCAACCTACCATTATAGGAAAACGTGTTTTCGTGAAGAAATCATGACAAACTAACACAAAATGAAGATTTCATTATAACTTGACATTCTGAGTTGTTTTCATGAAACCTGCGCTTCCCCTACAAGAGTTCCACCTACCATTATAGGAAAACGTGTTTTCGTGAAGAAATCATGACAAACTAACACAAAATGATGATTTCATTATAACTTGACATTCTGAGTTGTTTTCATGAAACCTGCGCTTCCCCTACAAGAGTTTGACCTACCATTATAGGAAAACGTGTTTTCGTGAAGAAATCATGACAAACTAACACAATATGAAGATTTCATTATAACTTGACATTCTGAGTTGTTTTCATGAAACCTGCGCTTCCCCTACAAGAGTTCGACCTACCATTATAGGAAAACGTGTTTTCGTGAAGAAATCATGACAAACTAACACAAAATGAAGATTTCATTATAACTTGACATTCTGAGTTGTTTTCATGAAGCCTGCGCATCCCCTACAAGAGTTCGACCTACCATTATAGGAAAACGTGTTTTCGTGAAGAAATCATGACAAACTAACACAAAATGAAGATTTCATTATAACTTGACATTCTGAGTTGTTTTCATGAAACTTGCGCTTCCCCTACAAGAGTTCGACCTACCATTATAGGAAAACGTGTTTTCGTGAAGAAATCATGACAAACTAACACAAAATGAAGATATCATTATAACTTGACATTCTGAGTTGTTTTCATAAAACCTGCACTTCCCCTATAAGAGTTCTACCTACCATTATAGGAAAACGTGTTTTCGTGAAGAAATCATGACAAACTAACACAAAATGAAGATTTCATTATAACTTGACATTCTGAGTTGTTTTCATGAAACCTGCGCTTCCCCTACAAGAGTTCGACCTACCATTATAGGAAAACGTGTTTTCGTGAAGAAATCATGACAAACTAACACAAAATGAAGATTTCATTATAACTTGACATTCTGAGTTGTTTTCATGAAACCTGCACTTCCCCTATAAGAGTTCAACCTACCATTATAGGAAAACGTGTTTTCGTGAAGAAATCATGACAAACTAACAAAAAATGAAGATTTCATTATAACTTGACATTCTGAGTTGTTTTCATGAAACCTGTACTTCCCCTACAAGAGTTCGACCTACCATTATAGGAACACGTGTTTTCGTGAAGAAATCATGACAAACTAACACAAAATGAAGATTTCATTATAACTTGACATTCTGAGTTGTTTTCATGAAACCTGCGCTTCCCCTACAAGAGTTCGACCTACCATTATAGGAAAACGTGTTTTCGTGAAGAAATCATGACAAACTAACACAAAATGAAGATTTCATTATAACTTGACATTCTGAGTTGTTTTCATGAAACCTGCGCTTCCCCTGCAGGAGTTCGACCTACCATTATAGGAAAACGTGTTTTCGTGAAGAAATCATGACAAACTAACACAAAATGATGATTTCATTATAACTTGACATTCTGAGTTGTTTTCATGAAACCTGCGCTTCCCCTATAAGAGTTCGACCTACCATTATAGGAAAACGTGTTTTCGTGAAGAAATCATGACAAACTAACACAAAATGATGATTTCATTATAACTTGACATTCTGAGTTGTTTTCATGAAACCTGCGCTTCCCCTATAAGAGTTCGACCTACCATTATAGGAAAACGTGTTTTCGTGAAGAAATCATGACAAACTAACACAAAATGAAGATTTCATTGTAACTTGACATTCTGAGTTGTTTTCATGAAAGCTGCGCTTCCCCTATAAGAGTTCAACCTACCATTATAGGAAAACGTGTTTTCGTGAAGAAATCATGACAAACTAACACAAAATGAAGATTTCATTTTAACTTGACATTCTGAGTTGTTTTCATGAAACCTGCGCTTCCCCTACAAGAGTTTGACCTACCATTATAGGAAAACGTGTTTTCGTGAAGAAATCATGACAAACTAACACAAAATGAAGATTTCATTATAACTTGACATTCTGAGTTGTTTTCATGAAACCTGCGCTTCCCCTACAAGAGTTCGACCTACCATTATAGGAAAACGTGTTTTCGTGAAGAAATCATGACAAACTAACACAAAATGAAGATTTCATTGTAACTTGACATTCTGAGTTGTTTTCATGAAACCTGCGCTTCCCCTATAAGAGTTCAACCTACCATTATAGGAAAACGTGTTTTCGTGAAGAAATCATGACAAACTAACAAAAAATGAAGATTTCATTATAACTTGACATTCTGAGTTGTTTTCATGAAACCTGCACTTCCCCTACAAGAGTTCGACCTACCATTATAGGAACACGTGTTTTCGTGAAGAAATCATGACAAACTAACACAAAATGAAGATTTCATTATAACTTGACATTCTGAGTTGTTTTCATGAAACCTGCGCATCCCCTACAAGAGTTCGACCTACCATTATAGGAAAACGTGTTTTCGTGAAGAAATCATGACAAACTAACACAAAATGAAGATTTCATTATAACTTGACATTCTGAGTTGTTTTCATGAAACTTGCGCTTCCCCTACAAGAGTTCGACCTACCATTATAGGAAAACGTGTTTTCGTGAAGAAATCATGACAAACTAACACAAAATGAAGATATCATTATAACTTGACATTCTGAGTTGTTTTCATGAAACCTGCACTTCCCCTATAAGAGTTCTACCTACCATTATAGGAAAACGTGTTTTCGTGAAGAAATCATGACAAACTAACACAAAATGAAGATTTCATTATAACTTGACATTCTGAGTTGTTTTCATGAAACCTGCGCTTCCCCTACAAGAGTTCGACCTACCATTATAGGAAAACGTGTTTTCGTGAAGAAATCATGACAAACTAACACAAAATGAAGATTTCATTATAACTTGACATTCTGAGTTGTTTTCATGAAACCTGCACTTCCCCTATAAGAGTTCAACCTACCATTATAGGAAAACGTGTTTTCGTGAAGAAATCATGACAAACTAACAAAAAATGAAGATTTCATTATAACTTGACATTCTGAGTTGTTTTCATGAAACCTGCACTTCCCCTACAAGAGTTCGACCTACCATTATAGGAACACGTGTTTTCGTGAAGAAATCATGACAAACTAACACAAAATGAAGATTTCATTATAACTTGACATTCTGAGTTGTTTTCATGAAACCTGCGCTTCCCCTACAAGAGTTCGACCTACCATTATAGGAAAACGTGTTTTCGTGAAGAAATCATGACAAACTAACACAAAATGAAGATTTCATTATAACTTGACATTCTGAGTTGTTTTCATGAAACCTGCGCTTCCCCTACAAGAGTTCGACCTACCATTATAGGAAAACGTGTTTTCGTGAAGAAATCATGACAAACTAACACAAAATGAAGATTTCATTATAACTTGACATTCTGAGTTGTTTTCATGAAACCTGCGCTTCCCCTACAAGAGTTCGACCTACCATTATAGGAAAATGTGTTTTCGTGAAGAAATCATGAGAAACTAACACAAAATGAAGATTTCATTATAACTTGACATTCTGAGTTGTTTTCATGAAACCTGCGCTTCCCCTACAGGAGTTCGACCTACCATTATAGGAAAACGTGTTTTCGTGAAGAAATCATGACAAACTAACACAAAATGATGATTTCATTATAACTTGACATTCTGAGTTGTTTTCATGAAACCTGCGCTTCCCCTATAAGAGTTCAACCTACCATTATAGGAAAACGTGTTTTCGTGAAGAAATCATGACAAACTAACACAAAATGAAGATTTCATTGTAACTTGACATTCTGAGTTGTTTTCATGAAAGCTGCGCTTCCCCTATAAGAGTTCAACCTACCATTATAGGAAAACGTGTTTTCGTGAAGAAATCATGACAAACTAACACAAAATGAAGATTTCATTATAACTTGACATTCTGAGTTGTTTTCATGAAACCTGCGCTTCCCCTACAAGAGTTCGACCTACCATTATAGGAAAACGTGTTTTCGTGAAGAAATCATGACAAACTAACACAAAATGAAGATTTCATTATAACTTGACATTCTGAGTTGTTTTCATGAAACCTGCACTTCCCCTATAAGAGTTCAACCTACCATTATAGGAAAACGTGTTTTCGTGAAGAAATCATGACAAACTAACAAAAAATGAAGATTTCATTATAACTTGACATTCTGAGTTGTTTTCATGAAACCTGTACTTCCCCTACAAGAGTTCGACCTACCATTATAGGAACACGTGTTTTCGTGAAGAAATCATGACAAACTAACACAAAATGAAGATTTCATTATAACTTGACATTCTGAGTTGTTTTCATGAAACCTGCGCTTCCCCTACAAGAGTTCGACCTACCATTATAGGAAAACGTGTTTTCGTGAAGAAATCATGACAAACTAACACAAAATGAAGATTTCATTATAACTTGACATTCTGAGTTGTTTTCATGAAACCTGCGCTTCCCCTACAAGAGTTCGACCTACCATTATAGGAAAACGTGTTTTCGTGAAGAAATCATGACAAACTAACACAAAATGAAGATTTCATTATAACTTGACATTCTGAGTTGTTTTCATGAAACCTGCACTTCCCCTATAAGAGTTCAACCTACCATTATAGGAAAACGTGTTTTCGTGAAGAAATCATGACAAACTAACAAAAAATGAAGATTTCATTATAACTTGACATTCTGAGTTGTTTTCATGAAACCTGCACTTCCCCTACAAGAGTTCGACCTACCATTATAGGAAAACGTGTTTTCGTGAACAAATCATGACAAACTAACACAAAATGAAGATTTCATTATAACTTGACATTCTGAGTTGTTTTCATGAAACCTGCGCTTCCCCTACAAGAGTTCGACCTACCATTATAGGAAAACGTGTTTTCGTGAAGAAATCATGACAAACTAACACAAAATGAAGATTTCATTATAACTTGACATTCTGAGTTGTTTTCATGAAACCTGCGCTTCCCCTACAAGAGTTCGACCTACCATTATAGGAAAACGTGTTTTCGTGAAGATATCATGACAAACTAACACAAAATGAAGATTTCATTATAACTTGACATTCTGAGTTGTTTTCATGAAACCTGCGCTTCCCCTACAAGAGTTCGACCTACCATTATAGGAAAATGTGTTTTCGTGAAGAAATCATGATAAACTAACACAAAATGAAGATTTCATTATAACTTGACATTCAGAGTTGTTTTCATGAAACCTGCGCTTCCCCTATAAGAGTTCGACCTACCATTATAGGAAAACGTGTTTTTGTGAAGAAATCATGACAAACTAACACAAAATGAAGATTTCATTATAACTTGACATTCTGAGTTGTTTTCATGAAACCTGCGCTTCCCCTATAAGAGTTCGACCTACCATTATAGGAAAACGTGTTTTCGTGAAGAAATCATGGCAAACTAACACAAAATGAAGATTTCATTATAACTTGACATTCTGAGTTGTTTTCATGAAACCTGCGCTTCCCCTACAAGAGTTCGACCTACCATTATAGGAAAACGTGTTTTCGTGAAGAAATCATGACAAACTAACACAAAATGAAGATTTCATTATAACTTGACATTCTGAGTTGTTTTCATGAAACCTGCGCTTCCCCTACAAGAGTTCGACCTACCATTATAGGAAAACGTGTTTTCGTGAAGAAATCATGACAAACTAACACAAAATGAAGATTTCATTATAACTTGACATTCTGAGTTGTTTTCATGAAACCTGCGCTTCCCGTACAAGAGTTCGACCTACCATTATAGGAATACGTGTTTTCGTGAAGAAATCATGACAAACTAACACAAAATGAAGATTTCATGTTAACTTGACATTCTGAGTTGTTTTCATGAAACCTGCGCTTCCCCTACAAGAGTTTGACCTACCATTATAGGAAAACGTGTTTTCGTGAAGAAATCATGACAAACTAACACAAAATGAAGATTTCATTATAACTTGACATTCTGAGTTGTTTTCATGAAACCTGCGCTTCCCCTACAAGAGTTCGACCTACCATTATAGGAAAACGTGTTTTCGTGAAGAAATCATGACAAACTAACACAAAATGAAGATTTCATTATAACTTGACATTCTGAGTTGTTTTCATGAAACTTGCGCTTCCCCTACAAGAGTTCGACCTACCATTATAGGAAAACGTGTTTTCGTGAAGAAATCATGACAAACTAACACAAAATGA
This sequence comes from Paramormyrops kingsleyae, assembly GCF_048594095.1. Classification (NCBI taxonomy): domain Eukaryota; kingdom Metazoa; phylum Chordata; class Actinopteri; order Osteoglossiformes; family Mormyridae; genus Paramormyrops; species Paramormyrops kingsleyae. The sequence continues at coordinate 256,142 of NW_027325981.1, forward strand.
AGATTTCATTATAACTTGACATTCTGAGTTGTTTTCATGAAACCTGCGCATCCCCTACAAGAGTTCGACCTACCATTATAGGAAAACGTGTTTTCGTGAAGAAATCATGACAAACTAACACAAAATGAAGATTTCATTATAACTTGACATTCTGAGTTGTTTTCATGAAACTTGCGCTTCCCCTACAAGAGTTCGACCTACCATTATAGGAAAACGTGTTTTCGTGAAGAAATCATGACAAACTAACACAAAATGAAGATTTCATTATAACTTGACATTCTGAGTTGTTTTCATGAAACCTGCGCTTCCCCTATAAGAGTTCGACCTACCATTATAGGAAAACGTGTTTTCGTGAAGAAATCATGACAAACTAACACAAAATGAAGATTTCATTGTAACTTGACATTCTGAGTTGTTTTCATGAAAGCTGCGCTTCCCCTATAAGAGTTCAACCTACCATTATAGGAAAACGTGTTTTCGTGAAGAAATCATGACAAACTAACACAAAATGAAGATTTCATTATAACTTGACATTCTGAGTTGTTTTCATGAAACCTGCGCTTCCCCTACAAGAGTTCGACCTACCATTATAGGAAAACGTGTTTTCGTGAAGAAATCATGACAAACTAACACAAAATGAAGATTTCATTATAACTTGACATTCTGAGTTGTTTTCATGAAACCTGCGCTTCCCCTACAAGAGTTCGACCTACCATTATAGGAAAACGTGTTTTCGTGAAGAAATCATGACAAACTAACACAAAATGAAGATTTCATTGTAACTTGACATTCTGAGTTGTTTTCATGAAACCTGCGCTTCCCCTATAAGAGTTCAACCTACCATTATAGGAAAACGTGTTTTCGTGAAGAAATCATGACAAACTAACACAAAATGAAGATTTCATTATAACTTGACATTCTGAGTTGTTTTCATGAAACCTGCGCTTCCCCTACAAGAGTTCGACCTACCATTATAGGAAAACGTGTTTTCGTGAAGAAATCATGACAAACTAACACAAAATGAAGATTTCATTATAACTTGACATTCTGAGTTGTTTTCATGAAACCTGCGCTTCCCCTACAAGAGTTCGACCTACCATTATAGGAAAACGTGTTTTCGTGAAGAAATCATGACAAACTAACACAAAATGAAGATTTCATTATAACTTGACATTCTGAGTTGTTTTCATGAAACCTGCACTTCCCCTATAAGAGTTCAACCTACCATTATAGGAAAACGTGTTTTCGTGAAGAAATCATGACAAACTAACAAAAAATGAAGATTTCATTATAACTTGACATTCTGAGTTGTTTTCATGAAACCTGCACTTCCCCTACAAGAGTTCGACCTACCATTATAGGAAAACGTGTTTTCGTGAACAAATCATGACAAACTAACACAAAATGAAGATTTCATTATAACTTGACATTCTGAGTTGTTTTCATGAAACCTGCGCTTCCCCTACAAGAGTTCGACCTACCATTATAGGAAAACGTGTTTTCGTGAAGAAATCATGACAAACTAACACAAAATGAAGATTTCATTATAACTTGACATTCTGAGTTGTTTTCATGAAACCTGCGCTTCCCCTACAAGAGTTCGACCTACCATTATAGGAAAACGTGTTTTCGTGAAGATATCATGACAAACTAACACAAAATGAAGATTTCATTATAACTTGACATTCTGAGTTGTTTTCATGAAACCTGCGCTTCCCCTACAAGAGTTCGACCTACCATTATAGGAAAATGTGTTTTCGTGAAGAAATCATGATAAACTAACACAAAATGAAGATTTCATTATAACTTGACATTCAGAGTTGTTTTCATGAAACCTGCGCTTCCCCTATAAGAGTTCGACCTACCATTATAGGAAAACGTGTTTTTGTGAAGAAATCATGACAAACTAACACAAAATGAAGATTTCATTATAACTTGACATTCTGAGTTGTTTTCATGAAACCTGCGCTTCCCCTATAAGAGTTCGACCTACCATTATAGGAAAACGTGTTTTCGTGAAGAAATCATGGCAAACTAACACAAAATGAAGATTTCATTATAACTTGACATTCTGAGTTGTTTTCATGAAACCTGCGCTTCCCCTACAAGAGTTCGACCTACCATTATAGGAAAACGTGTTTTCGTGAAGAAATCATGACAAACTAACACAAAATGAAGATTTCATTATAACTTGACATTCTGAGTTGTTTTCATGAAACCTGCGCTTCCCCTACAAGAGTTCGACCTACCATTATAGGAAAACGTGTTTTCGTGAAGAAATCATGACAAACTAACACAAAATGAAGATTTCATTATAACTTGACATTCTGAGTTGTTTTCATGAAACCTGCGCTTCCCGTACAAGAGTTCGACCTACCATTATAGGAAAACGTGTTTTCGTGAAGAAATCATGACAAACTAACACAAAATGAAGATTTCATTATAACTTGACATTCTGAGTTGTTTTCATGAAACCTGCGCTTCCCCTATAATAGTTCAACCTACCATTATAGGAAAACGTGTTTTCGTGAAGATATCATGACAAACTAACACAAAATGAAGATTTCATTATAACTTGACATTCTGAGTTGTTTTCATGAAACCTGCGCTTCCCCTACAAGAGTTCGACCTACCATTATAGGAAAATGTGTTTTCGTGAAGAAATCATGATAAACTAACACAAAATGAAGATTTCATTATAACTTGACATTCAGAGTTGTTTTCATGAAACCTGCGCTTCCCCTATAAGAGTTCGACCTACCATTATAGGAAAACGTGTTTTCGTGAAGAAATCATGACAAACTAACACAAAATGAAGATTTCATTATAACTTGACATTCTGAGTTGTTTTCATGAAACCTGCACTTCCCCTACAAGAGTTCGACCTACCATTATAGGAAAACGTGTTTTCGTGAAGAAATCATGGCAAACTAACACAAAATGAAGATTTCATTATAACTTGACATTCTGAGTTGTTTTCATGAAACCTGCGCTTCCCCTACAAGAGTTCGACCTACCATTATAGGAAAACGTGTTTTCGTGAAGAAATCATGACAAACTAACACAAAATGAAGATTTCATTATAACTTGACATTCTGAGTTGTTTTCATGAAACCTGCGCTTCCCCTACAAGAGTTCGACCTACCATTATAGGAAAACGTGTTTTCGTGAAGATATCATGACAAACTAACACAAAATGAAGATTTCATTATAACTTGACATTCTGAGTTGTTTTCATGAAACCTGCGCTTCCCCTACAAGAGTTCGACCTACCATTATAGGAAAATGTGTTTTCGTGAAGAAATCATGATAAACTAACACAAAATGAAGATTTCATTATAACTTGACATTCAGAGTTGTTTTCATGAAACCTGCGCTTCCCCTATAAGAGTTCGACCTACCATTATAGGAAAACGTGTTTTTGTGAAGAAATCATGACAAACTAACACAAAATGAAGATTTCATTATAACTTGACATTCTGAGTTGTTTTCATGAAACCTGCGCTTCCCCTATAAGAGTTCGACCTACCATTATAGGAAAACGTGTTTTCGTGAAGAAATCATGGCAAACTAACACAAAATGAAGATTTCATTATAACTTGACATTCTGAGTTGTTTTCATGAAACCTGCGCTTCCCCTACAAGAGTTCGACCTACCATTATAGGAAAACGTGTTTTCGTGAAGAAATCATGACAAACTAACACAAAATGAAGATTTCATTATAACTTGACATTCTGAGTTGTTTTCATGAAACCTGCGCTTCCCCTACAAGAGTTCGACCTACCATTATAGGAAAACGTGTTTTCGTGAAGAAATCATGACAAACTAACACAAAATGAAGATTTCATTATAACTTGACATTCTGAGTTGTTTTCATGAAACCTGCGCTTCCCGTACAAGAGTTCGACCTACCATTATAGGAAAACGTGTTTTCGTGAAGAAATCATGACAAACTAACACAAAATGAAGATTTCATTATAACTTGACATTCTGAGTTGTTTTCATGAAACCTGCGCTTCCCCTATAATAGTTCAACCTACCATTATAGGAAAACGTGTTTTCGTGAAGAAATCATGACAAACTAACACAAAATGAAGATTTCATTATAACTTGACATTCTGAGTTGTTTTCATGAAACCTGCGCTTCCCCTACAAGAGTTCCACCTACCATTATAGGAAAACGTGTTTTCGTGAAGAAATCATGACAAACTAACACAAAATGATGATTTCATTATAACTTGACATTCTGAGTTGTTTTCATGAAACCTGCGCTTCCCCTACAAGAGTTTGACCTACCATTATAGGAAAACGTGTTTTCGTGAAGAAATCATGACAAACTAACACAATATGAAGATTTCATTATAACTTGACATTCTGAGTTGTTTTCATGAAACCTGCGCTTCCCCTACAAGAGTTCGACCTACCATTATAGGAAAACGTGTTTTCGTGAAGAAATCATGACAAACTAACACAAAATGAAGATTTCATTATAACTTGACATTCTGAGTTGTTTTCATGAAGCCTGCGCATCCCCTACAAGAGTTCGACCTACCATTATAGGAAAACGTGTTTTCGTGAAGAAATCATGACAAACTAACACAAAATGAAGATTTCATTATAACTTGACATTCTGAGTTGTTTTCATGAAACTTGCGCTTCCCCTACAAGAGTTCGACCTACCATTATAGGAAAACGTGTTTTCGTGAAGAAATCATGACAAACTAACACAAAATGAAGATATCATTATAACTTGACATTCTGAGTTGTTTTCATAAAACCTGCACTTCCCCTATAAGAGTTCTACCTACCATTATAGGAAAACGTGTTTTCGTGAAGAAATCATGACAAACTAACACAAAATGAAGATTTCATTATAACTTGACATTCTGAGTTGTTTTCATGAAACCTGCGCTTCCCCTACAAGAGTTCGACCTACCATTATAGGAAAACGTGTTTTCGTGAAGAAATCATGACAAACTAACACAAAATGAAGATTTCATTATAACTTGACATTCTGAGTTGTTTTCATGAAACCTGCACTTCCCCTATAAGAGTTCAACCTACCATTATAGGAAAACGTGTTTTCGTGAAGAAATCATGACAAACTAACAAAAAATGAAGATTTCATTATAACTTGACATTCTGAGTTGTTTTCATGAAACCTGTACTTCCCCTACAAGAGTTCGACCTACCATTATAGGAACACGTGTTTTCGTGAAGAAATCATGACAAACTAACACAAAATGAAGATTTCATTATAACTTGACATTCTGAGTTGTTTTCATGAAACCTGCGCTTCCCCTACAAGAGTTCGACCTACCATTATAGGAAAACGTGTTTTCGTGAAGAAATCATGACAAACTAACACAAAATGAAGATTTCATTATAACTTGACATTCTGAGTTGTTTTCATGAAACCTGCGCTTCCCCTGCAGGAGTTCGACCTACCATTATAGGAAAACGTGTTTTCGTGAAGAAATCATGACAAACTAACACAAAATGATGATTTCATTATAACTTGACATTCTGAGTTGTTTTCATGAAACCTGCGCTTCCCCTATAAGAGTTCGACCTACCATTATAGGAAAACGTGTTTTCGTGAAGAAATCATGACAAACTAACACAAAATGATGATTTCATTATAACTTGACATTCTGAGTTGTTTTCATGAAACCTGCGCTTCCCCTATAAGAGTTCGACCTACCATTATAGGAAAACGTGTTTTCGTGAAGAAATCATGACAAACTAACACAAAATGAAGATTTCATTGTAACTTGACATTCTGAGTTGTTTTCATGAAAGCTGCGCTTCCCCTATAAGAGTTCAACCTACCATTATAGGAAAACGTGTTTTCGTGAAGAAATCATGACAAACTAACACAAAATGAAGATTTCATTTTAACTTGACATTCTGAGTTGTTTTCATGAAACCTGCGCTTCCCCTACAAGAGTTTGACCTACCATTATAGGAAAACGTGTTTTCGTGAAGAAATCATGACAAACTAACACAAAATGAAGATTTCATTATAACTTGACATTCTGAGTTGTTTTCATGAAACCTGCGCTTCCCCTACAAGAGTTCGACCTACCATTATAGGAAAACGTGTTTTCGTGAAGAAATCATGACAAACTAACACAAAATGAAGATTTCATTGTAACTTGACATTCTGAGTTGTTTTCATGAAACCTGCGCTTCCCCTATAAGAGTTCAACCTACCATTATAGGAAAACGTGTTTTCGTGAAGAAATCATGACAAACTAACAAAAAATGAAGATTTCATTATAACTTGACATTCTGAGTTGTTTTCATGAAACCTGCACTTCCCCTACAAGAGTTCGACCTACCATTATAGGAACACGTGTTTTCGTGAAGAAATCATGACAAACTAACACAAAATGAAGATTTCATTATAACTTGACATTCTGAGTTGTTTTCATGAAACCTGCGCATCCCCTACAAGAGTTCGACCTACCATTATAGGAAAACGTGTTTTCGTGAAGAAATCATGACAAACTAACACAAAATGAAGATTTCATTATAACTTGACATTCTGAGTTGTTTTCATGAAACTTGCGCTTCCCCTACAAGAGTTCGACCTACCATTATAGGAAAACGTGTTTTCGTGAAGAAATCATGACAAACTAACACAAAATGAAGATATCATTATAACTTGACATTCTGAGTTGTTTTCATGAAACCTGCACTTCCCCTATAAGAGTTCTACCTACCATTATAGGAAAACGTGTTTTCGTGAAGAAATCATGACAAACTAACACAAAATGAAGATTTCATTATAACTTGACATTCTGAGTTGTTTTCATGAAACCTGCGCTTCCCCTACAAGAGTTCGACCTACCATTATAGGAAAACGTGTTTTCGTGAAGAAATCATGACAAACTAACACAAAATGAAGATTTCATTATAACTTGACATTCTGAGTTGTTTTCATGAAACCTGCACTTCCCCTATAAGAGTTCAACCTACCATTATAGGAAAACGTGTTTTCGTGAAGAAATCATGACAAACTAACAAAAAATGAAGATTTCATTATAACTTGACATTCTGAGTTGTTTTCATGAAACCTGCACTTCCCCTACAAGAGTTCGACCTACCATTATAGGAACACGTGTTTTCGTGAAGAAATCATGACAAACTAACACAAAATGAAGATTTCATTATAACTTGACATTCTGAGTTGTTTTCATGAAACCTGCGCTTCCCCTACAAGAGTTCGACCTACCATTATAGGAAAACGTGTTTTCGTGAAGAAATCATGACAAACTAACACAAAATGAAGATTTCATTATAACTTGACATTCTGAGTTGTTTTCATGAAACCTGCGCTTCCCCTACAAGAGTTCGACCTACCATTATAGGAAAACGTGTTTTCGTGAAGAAATCATGACAAACTAACACAAAATGAAGATTTCATTATAACTTGACATTCTGAGTTGTTTTCATGAAACCTGCGCTTCCCCTACAAGAGTTCGACCTACCATTATAGGAAAATGTGTTTTCGTGAAGAAATCATGAGAAACTAACACAAAATGAAGATTTCATTATAACTTGACATTCTGAGTTGTTTTCATGAAACCTGCGCTTCCCCTACAGGAGTTCGACCTACCATTATAGGAAAACGTGTTTTCGTGAAGAAATCATGACAAACTAACACAAAATGATGATTTCATTATAACTTGACATTCTGAGTTGTTTTCATGAAACCTGCGCTTCCCCTATAAGAGTTCAACCTACCATTATAGGAAAACGTGTTTTCGTGAAGAAATCATGACAAACTAACACAAAATGAAGATTTCATTGTAACTTGACATTCTGAGTTGTTTTCATGAAAGCTGCGCTTCCCCTATAAGAGTTCAACCTACCATTATAGGAAAACGTGTTTTCGTGAAGAAATCATGACAAACTAACACAAAATGAAGATTTCATTATAACTTGACATTCTGAGTTGTTTTCATGAAACCTGCGCTTCCCCTACAAGAGTTCGACCTACCATTATAGGAAAACGTGTTTTCGTGAAGAAATCATGACAAACTAACACAAAATGAAGATTTCATTATAACTTGACATTCTGAGTTGTTTTCATGAAACCTGCGCTTCCCCTACAAGTGTTCGACCTACCATTATAGGAAAACGTGTTTTCGTGAAGAAATCATGACAAACTAACACAAAATGAAGATTTCATTGTAACTTGACATTCTGAGTTGTTTTCATGAAACCTGCGCTTCCCCTATAAGAGTTCAACCTACCATTATAGGAAAACGTGTTTTCGTGAAGAAATCATGACAAACTAACACAAAATGAAGATTTCATTATAACTTGACATTCTGAGTTGTTTTCATGAAACCTGCGCTTCCCCTACAAGAGTTCGACCTACCATTATAGGAAAACGTGTTTTCGTGAAGAAATCATGACAAACTAACACAAAATGAAGATTTCATTATAACTTGACATTCTGAGTTGTTTTCATGAAACCTGCACTTCCCCTATAAGAGTTCGACCTACCATTATAGGAAAACGTGTTTTCGTGAAGAAATCATGACAAACTAACAAAAAATGAAGATTTCATTATAACTTGACATTCTGAGTTGTTTTCATGAAACCTGCACTTCCCCTACAAGAGTTCGACCTACCATTATAGGAACACGTGTTTTCGTGAAGAAATCATGACAAACTAACACAAAATGAAGATTTCATTATAACTTGACATTCTGAGTTGTTTTCATGAAACCTGCGCATCCCCTACAAGAGTTCGACCTACCATTATAAGAAAACGTGTTTTCGTGAAGAAATCATGACAAACTAACACAAAATGAAGATTTCATTATAACTTGACATTCTGAGTTGTTTTCATGAAACTTGCGCTTCCCCTACAAGAGTTCGACCTACCATTATAGGAAAATGTGTTTTCGTGAAGAAATCATGATAAACTAACACAAAATGAAGATTTCATTATAACTTGACATTCAGAGTTGTTTTCATGAAACCTGCGCTTCCCCTATAAGAGTTCGACCTACCATTATAGGAAAACGTGTTTTTGTGAAGAAATCATGACAAACTAACACAAAATGAAGATTTCATTATAACTTGACATTCTGAGTTGTTTTCATGAAACCTGCGCTTCCCCTATAAGAGTTCGACCTACCATTATAGGAAAACGTGTTTTCGTGAAGAAATCATGGCAAACTAACACAAAATGAAGATTTCATTATAACTTGACATTCTGAGTTGTTTTCATGAAACCTGCGCTTCCCCTACAAGAGTTCGACCTACCATTATAGGAAAACGTGTTTTCGTGAAGAAATCATGACAAACTAACACAAAATGAAGATTTCATTATAACTTGACATTCTGAGTTGTTTTCATGAAACCTGCGCTTCCCCTACAAGAGTTCGACCTACCATTATAGGAAAACGTGTTTTCGTGAAGAAATCATGACAAACTAACACAAAATGAAGATTTCATTATAACTTGACATTCTGAGTTGTTTTCATGAAACCTGCGCTTCCCCTACAAGAGTTCGACCTACCATTATAGGAAAACGTGTTTTCGTGAAGAAATCATGACAAACTAACACAAAATGAAGATTTCATTATAACTTGACATTCTGAGTTGTTTTCATGAAACCTGCGCTTCCCGTACAAGAGTTCGACCTACCATTATAGGAAAACGTGTTTTCGTGAAGAAATCATGACAAACTAACACAAAATGATGATTTCATTATAACTTGACATTCTGAGTTGTTTTCATGAAACCTGCGCTTCCCCTATAAGAGTTCAACCTACCATTATAGGAAAACGTGTTTTCGTGAAGAAATCATGACAAACTAACACAAAATGAAGATTTCATTGTAACTTGACATTCTGAGTTGTTTTCATGAAAGCTGCGCTTCCCCTATAAGAGTTCAACCTACCATTATAGGAAAACGTGTTTTCGTGAAGAAATCATGACAAACTAACACAAAATGAAGATTTCATTATAACTTGACATTCTGAGTTGTTTTCATGAAACCTGCGCTTCCCCTACAAGAGTTCGACCTACCATTATAGGAAAACGTGTTTTCGTGAAGAAATCATGACAAACTAACACAAAATGAAGATTTCATTATAACTTGACATTCTGAGTTGTTTTCATGAAACCTGCGCTTCCCCTACAAGTGTTCGACCTACCATTATAGGAAAACGTGTTTTCGTGAAGAAATCATGACAAACTAACACAAAATGAAGATTTCATTGTAACTTGACATTCTGAGTTGTTTTCATGAAACCTGCGCTTCCCCTACAAGAGTTCGACCTACCATTATAGGAAAACGTGTTTTCGTGAAGAAATCATGACAAACTAACACAAAATGAAGATTTCATTATAACTTGACATTCTGAGTTGTTTTCATGAAACCTGCGCTTCCCCTACAAGAGTTCGACCTACCATTATAGGAAAACGTGTTTTCGTGAAGATATCATGACAAACTAACACAAAATGAAGATTTCATTATAACTTGACATTCTGAGTTGTTTTCATGAAACCTGCGCTTCCCCTACAAGAGTTCGACCTACCATTATAGGAAAATGTGTTTTCGTGAAGAAATCATGATAAACTAACACAAAATGAAGATTTCATTATAACTTGACATTCAGAGTTGTTTTCATGAAACCTGCGCTTCCCCTATAAGAGTTCGACCTACCATTATAGGAAAACGTGTTTTTGTGAAGAAATCATGACAAACTAACACAAAATGAAGATTTCATTATAACTTGACATTCTGAGTTGTTTTCATGAAACCTGCGCTTCCCCTATAAGAGTTCGACCTACCATTATAGGAAAACGTGTTTTCGTGAAGAAATCATGGCAAACTAACACAAAATGAAGATTTCATTATAACTTGACATTCTGAGTTGTTTTCATGAAACCTGCGCTTCCCCTACAAGAGTTCGACCTACCATTATAGGAAAACGTGTTTTCGTGAAGAAATCATGACAAACTAACACAAAATGAAGATTTCATTATAACTTGACATTCTGAGTTGTTTTCATGAAACCTGCGCTTCCCCTACAAGAGTTCGACCTACCATTATAGGAAAACGTGTTTTCGTGAAGAAATCATGACAAACTAACACAAAATGAAGATTTCATTATAACTTGACATTCTGAGTTGTTTTCATGAAACCTGCGCTTCCCGTACAAGAGTTCGACCTACCATTATAGGAAAACGTGTTTTCGTGAAGAAATCATGACAAACTAACACAAAATGAAGATTTCATTATAACTTGACATTCTGAGTTGTTTTCATGAAACCTGCGCTTCCCCTATAATAGTTCAACCTACCATTATAGGAAAACGTGTTTTCGTGAAGAAATCATGACAAACTAACACAAAATGAAGATTTCATTATAACTTGACATTCTGAGTTGTTTTCATGAAACCTGCGCTTCCCCTACAAGAGTTCCACCTACCATTATAGGAAAACGTGTTTTCGTGAAGAAATCATGACAAACTAACACAAAATGAAGATTTCATTATAACTTGACATTCTGAGTTGTTTTCATGAAGCCTGCGCATCCCCTACAAGAGTTCGACCTACCATTATAGGAAAACGTGTTTTCGTGAAGAAATCATGACAAACTAACACAAAATGAAGATTTCATTATAACTTGACATTCTGAGTTGTTTTCATGAAACTTGCGCTTCCCCTACAAGAGTTCGACCTACCATTATAGGAAAACGTGTTTTCGTGAAGAAATCATGACAAACTAACACAAAATGAAGATATCATTATAACTTGACATTCTGAGTTGTTTTCATGAAACCTGCACTTCCCCTATAAGAGTTCTACCTACCATTATAGGAAAACGTGTTTTCGTGAAGAAATCATGACAAACTAACACAAAATGAAGATTTCATTATAACTTGACATTCTGAGTTGTTTTCATGAAACCTGCGCTTCCCCTACAAGAGTTCGACCTACCATTATAGGAAAACGTGTTTTCGTGAAGAAATCATGACAAACTAACACAAAATGAAGATTTCATTATAACTTGACATTCTGAGTTGTTTTCATGAAACCTGCACTTCCCCTATAAGAGTTCAACCTACCATTATAGGAAAACGTGTTTTCGTGAAGAAATCATGACAAACTAACAAAAAATGAAGATTTCATTATAACTTGACATTCTGAGTTGTTTTCATGAAACCTGCACTTCCCCTACAAGAGTTCGACCTACCATTATAGGAACACGTGTTTTCGTGAAGAAATCATGACAAACTAACACAAAATGAAGATTTCATTATAACTTGACATTCTGAGTTGTTTTCATGAAACCTGCGCTTCCCCTACAAGAGTTCGACCTACCATTATAGGAAAACGTGTTTTCGTGAAGAAATCATGACAAACTAACACAAAATGAAGATTTCATTATAACTTGACATTCTGAGTTGTTTTCATGAAACCTGCGCTTCCCCTGCAGGAGTTCGACCTACCATTATAGGAAAACGTGTTTTCGTGAAGAAATCATGACAAACTAACACAAAATGATGATTTCATTATAACTTGACATTCTGAGTTGTTTTCATGAAACCTGCGCTTCCCCTATAAGAGTTCAACCTACCATTATAGGAAAACGTGTTTTCGTGAAGAAATCATGACAAACTAACACAAAATGATGATTTCATTATAACTTGACATTCTGAGTTGTTTTCATGAAACCTGCGCTTCCCCTATAAGAGTTCGACCTACCATTATAGGAAAACGTGTTTTCGTGAAGAAATCATGACAAACTAACACAAAATGAAGATTTCATTGTAACTTGACATTCTGAGTTGTTTTCATGAAAGCTGCGCTTCCCCTATAAGAGTTCAACCTACCATTATAGGAAAACGTGTTTTCGTGAAGAAATCATGACAAACTAACACAAAATGAAGATTTCATTTTAACTTGACATTCTGAGTTGTTTTCATGAAACCTGCGCTTCCCCTACAAGAGTTTGACCTACCATTATAGGAAAACGTGTTTTCGTGAAGAAATCATGACAAACTAACACAAAATGAAGATTTCATTATAACTTGACATTCTGAGTTGTTTTCATGAAACCTGCGCTTCCCCTACAAGAGTTCGACCTACCATTATAGGAAAACGTGTTTTCGTGAAGAAATCATGACAAACTAACACAAAATGAAGATTTCATTGTAACTTGACATTCTGAGTTGTTTTCATGAAACCTGCGCTTCCCCTATAAGAGTTCAACCTACCATTATAGGAAAACGTGTTTTCGTGAAGAAATCATGACAAACTAACAAAAAATGAAGATTTCATTATAACTTGACATTCTGAGTTGTTTTCATGAAACCTGCACTTCCCCTACAAGAGTTCGACCTACCATTATAGGAACACGTGTTTTCGTGAAGAAATCATGACAAACTAACACAAAATGAAGATTTCATTATAACTTGACATTCTGAGTTGTTTTCATGAAACCTGCGCATCCCCTACAAGAGTTCGACCTACCATTATAGGAAAACGTGTTTTCGTGAAGAAATCATGACAAACTAACACAAAATGAAGATTTCATTATAACTTGACATTCTGAGTTGTTTTCATGAAACTTGCGCTTCCCCTACAAGAGTTCGACCTACCATTAAAGGAAAACGTGTTTTCGTGAAGAAATCATGACAAACTAACACAAAATGAAGATATCATTATAACTTGACATTCTGAGTTGTTTTCATGAAACCTGCACTTCCCCTATAAGAGTTCTACCTACCATTATAGGACAACGTGTTTTCGTGAAGAAATCATGACAAACTAACACAAAATGAAGATTTCATTATAACTTGACATTCTGAGTTGTTTTCATGAAACCTGCGCTTCCCCTACAAGAGTTCGACCTACCATTATAGGAAAACGTGTTTTCGTGAAGAAATCATGACAAACTAACACAAAATGAAGATTTCATTATAACTTGACATTCTGAGTTGTTTTCATGAAACCTGCACTTCCCCTATAAGAGTTCAACCTACCATTATAGGAAAACGTGTTTTCGTGAAGAAATCATGACAAACTAACAAAAAATGAAGATTTCATTATAACTTGACATTCTGAGTTGTTTTCATGAAACCTGCACTTCCCCTACAAGAGTTCGACCTACCATTATAGGAACACGTGTTTTCGTGAAGAAATCATGACAAACTAACACAAAATGAAGATTTCATTATAACTTGACATTCTGAGTTGTTTTCATGAAACCTGCGCTTCCCCTACAAGAGTTCGACCTACCATTATAGGAAAACGTGTTTTCGTGAAGAAATCATGACAAACTAACACAAAATGAAGATTTCATTATAACTTGACATTCTGAGTTGTTTTCATGAAACCTGCGCTTCCCCTACAAGAGTTCGACCTACCATTATAGGAAAACGTGTTTTCGTGAAGAAATCATGACAAACTAACACAAAATGAAGATTTCATTATAACTTGACATTCTGAGTTGTTTTCATGAAACCTGCGCTTCCCCTACAAGAGTTCGACCTACCATTATAGGAAAATGTGTTTTCGTGAAGAAATCATGAGAAACTAACACAAAATGAAGATTTCATTATAACTTGACATTCTGAGTTGTTTTCATGAAACCTGCGCTTCCCCTACAGGAGTTCGACCTACCATTATAGGAAAACGTGTTTTCGTGAAGAAATCATGACAAACTAACACAAAATGATGATTTCATTATAACTTGACATTCTGAGTTGTTTTCATGAAACCTGCGCTTCCCCTATAAGAGTTCAACCTACCATTATAGGAAAACGTGTTTTCGTGAAGAAATCATGACAAACTAACACAAAATGAAGATTTCATTGTAACTTGACATTCTGAGTTGTTTTCATGAAAGCTGCGCTTCCCCTATAAGAGTTCAACCTACCATTATAGGAAAACGTGTTTTCGTGAAGAAATCATGACAAACTAACACAAAATGAAGATTTCATTATAACTTGACATTCTGAGTTGTTTTCATGAAACCTGCGCTTCCCCTACAAGAGTTCGACCTACCATTATAGGAAAACGTGTTTTCGTGAAGAAATCATGACAAACTAACACAAAATGAAGATTTCATTATAACTTGACATTCTGAGTTGTTTTCATGAAACCTGCGCTTCCCCTACAAGTGTTCGACCTACCATTATAGGAAAACGTGTTTTCGTGAAGAAATCATGACAAACTAACACAAAATGAAGATTTCATTATAACTTGACATTCTGAGTTGTTTTCATGAAACCTGCGCTTCCCCTACAAGTGTTCGACCTACCATTATAGGAAAACGTGTTTTCGTGAAGAAATCATGACAAACTAACACAAAATGAAGATTTCATTGTAACTTGACATTCTGAGTTGTTTTCATGAAACCTGCGCTTCCCCTGTAAGAGTTCAACCTACCATTATAGGAAAACGTGTTTTCGTGAAGAAATCATGACAAACTAACACAAAATGAAGATTTCATTATAACTTGACATTCTGAGTTGTTTTCATGAAACCTGTGCTTCCCCTACAAGAGTTCGACCTACCATTATAGGAACACGTGTTTTCGTGAAGAAATCATGACAAACTAACACAAAATGAAGATTTCATTATAACTTGACATTCTGAGTTGTTTTCATGAAACCTGCGCATCCCCTACAAGAGTTCGACCTACCATTATAGGAAAACGTGTTTTCGTGAAGAAATCATGACAAACTAACACAAAATGAAGATTTCATTATAACTTGACATTCTGAGTTGTTTTCATGAAACTTGCGCTTCCCCTACAAGAGTTCGACCTACCATTAAAGGAAAACGTGTTTTCGTGAAGAAATCATGACAAACTAACACAAAATGAAGATATCATTATAACTTGACATTCTGAGTTGTTTTCATGAAACCTGCACTTCCCCTATAAGAGTTCTACCTACCATTATAGGACAACGTGTTTTCGTGAAGAAATCATGACAAACTAACACAAAATGAAGATTTCATTATAACTTGACATTCTGAGTTGTTTTCATGAAACCTGCGCTTCCCCTACAAGAGTTCGACCTACCATTATAGGAAAACGTGTTTTCGTGAAGAAATCATGACAAACTAACACAAAATGAAGATTTCATTATAACTTGACATTCTGAGTTGTTTTCATGAAACCTGCACTTCCCCTATAAGAGTTCAACCTACCATTATAGGAAAACGTGTTTTCGTGAAGAAATCATGACAAACTAACAAAAAATGAAGATTTCATTATAACTTGACATTCTGAGTTGTTTTCATGAAACCTGCACTTCCCCTACAAGAGTTCGACCTACCATTATAGGAACACGTGTTTTCGTGAAGAAATCATGACAAACTAACACAAAATGAAGATTTCATTATAACTTGACATTCTGAGTTGTTTTCATGAAACCTGCGCTTCCCCTACAAGAGTTCGACCTACCATTATAGGAAAACGTGTTTTCGTGAAGAAATCATGACAAACTAACACAAAATGAAGATTTCATTATAACTTGACATTCTGAGTTGTTTTCATGAAACCTGCGCTTCCCCTACAAGAGTTCGACCTACCATTATAGGAAAACGTGTTTTCGTGAAGAAATCATGACAAACTAACACAAAATGAAGATTTCATTATAACTTGACATTCTGAGTTGTTTTCATGAAACCTGCGCTTCCCCTACAAGAGTTCGACCTACCATTATAGGAAAATGTGTTTTCGTGAAGAAATCATGAGAAACTAACACAAAATGAAGATTTCATTATAACTTGACATTCTGAGTTGTTTTCATGAAACCTGCGCTTCCCCTACAGGAGTTCGACCTACCATTATAGGAAAACGTGTTTTCGTGAAGAAATCATGACAAACTAACACAAAATGATGATTTCATTATAACTTGACATTCTGAGTTGTTTTCATGAAACCTGCGCTTCCCCTATAAGAGTTCAACCTACCATTATAGGAAAACGTGTTTTCGTGAAGAAATCATGACAAACTAACACAAAATGAAGATTTCATTGTAACTTGACATTCTGAGTTGTTTTCATGAAAGCTGCGCTTCCCCTATAAGAGTTCAACCTACCATTATAGGAAAACGTGTTTTCGTGAAGAAATCATGACAAACTAACACAAAATGAAGATTTCATTATAACTTGACATTCTGAGTTGTTTTCATGAAACCTGCGCTTCCCCTACAAGAGTTCGACCTACCATTATAGGAAAACGTGTTTTCGTGAAGAAATCATGACAAACTAACACAAAATGAAGATTTCATTATAACTTGACATTCTGAGTTGTTTTCATGAAACCTGCGCTTCCCCTACAAGTGTTCGACCTACCATTATAGGAAAACGTGTTTTCGTGAAGAAATCATGACAAACTAACACAAAATGAAGATTTCATTATAACTTGACATTCTGAGTTGTTTTCATGAAACCTGCGCTTCCCCTACAAGTGTTCGACCTACCATTATAGGAAAACGTGTTTTCGTGAAGAAATCATGACAAACTAACACAAAATGAAGATTTCATTGTAACTTGACATTCTGAGTTGTTTTCATGAAACCTGCGCTTCCCCTATAAGAGTTCAACCTACCATTATAGGAAAACGTGTTTTCGTGAAGAAATCATGACAAACTAACACAAAATGAAGATTTCATTATAACTTGACATTCTGAGTTGTTTTCATGAAACCTGTGCTTCCCCTACAAGAGTTCGACCTACCATTATAGGAAAACGTGTTTTCGTGAAGAAATCATGACAAACTAACACAAAATGAAGATTTCATTATAACTTGACATTCTGAGTTGTTTTCATGAAACCTGCACTTCCCCTATAAGAGTTCGACCTACCATTATAGGAAAACGTGTTTTCGTGAAGAAATCATGACAAACTAACAAAAAATGAAGATTTCATTATAACTTGACATTCTGAGTTGTTTTCATGAAACCTGCACTTCCCCTACAAGAGTTCGACCTACCATTATAGGAACACGTGTTTTCGTGAAGAAATCATGACAAACTAACACAAAATGAAGATTTCATTATAACTTGACATTCTGAGTTGTTTTCATGAAACCTGCGCTTCCCCTACAAGAGTTCGACCTACCATTATAGGAAAACGTGTTTTCGTGAAGAAATCATGACAAACTAACACAAAATGAAGATTTCATTATAACTTGACATTCTGAGTTGTTTTCATGAAACCTGCGCTTCCCCTACAAGAGTTCGACCTACCATTATAGGAAAACGTGTTTTCGTGAAGAAATCATGACAAACTAACACAAAATGAAGATTTCATTATAACTTGACATTCTGAGTTGTTTTCATGAAACCTGCGCTTCCCCTACAAGAGTTCGACCTACCATTATAGGAAAATGTGTTTTCGTGAAGAAATCATGAGAAACTAACACAAAATGAAGATTTCATTATAACTTGACATTCTGAGTTGTTTTCATGAAACCTGCGCTTCCCCTACAGGAGTTCGACCTACCATTATAGGAAAACGTGTTTTCGTGAAGAAATCATGACAAACTAACACAAAATGAAGATTTCATTATAACTTGACATTCTGAGTTGTTTTCATGAAACCTGCACTTCCCCTATAAGAGTTCGACCTACCATTATAGGAAAATGTGTTTTCGTGAAGAAATCATGAGAAACTAACACAAAATGAAGATTTCATTATAACTTGACATTCTGAGTTGTTTTCATGAAACCTGCGCTTCCCCTACAGGAGTTCGACCTACCATTATAGGAAAACGTGTTTTCGTGAAGAAATCATGACAAACTAACACAAAATGAAGATTTCATTATAACTTGACATTCTGAGTTGTTTTCATGAAACCTGCACTTCCCCTATAAGAGTTCGACCTACCATTATAGGAAAACGTGTTTTCGTGAAGAAATCATGACAAACTAACAAAAAATGAAGATTTCATTATAACTTGACATTCTGAGTTGTTTTCATGAAACCTGCACTTCCCCTACAAGAGTTCGACCTACCATTATAGGAACACGTGTTTTCGTGAAGAAATCATGACAAACTAACACAAAATGAAGATTTCATTATAACTTGACATTCTGAGTTGTTTTCATGAAACCTGCGCATCCCCTACAAGAGTTCGACCTACCATTATAAGAAAACGTGTTTTCGTGAAGAAATCATGACAAACTAACACAAAATGAAGATTTCATTATAACTTGACATTCTGAGTTGTTTTCATGAAACTTGCGCTTCCCCTACAAGAGTTCGACCTACCATTATAGGAAAATGTGTTTTCGTGAAGAAATCATGATAAACTAACACAAAATGAAGATTTCATTATAACTTGACATTCAGAGTTGTTTTCATGAAACCTGCGCTTCCCCTATAAGAGTTCGACCTACCATTATAGGAAAACGTGTTTTTGTGAAGAAATCATGACAAACTAACACAAAATGAAGATTTCATTATAACTTGACATTCTGAGTTGTTTTCATGAAACCTGCGCTTCCCCTATAAGAGTTCGACCTACCATTATAGGAAAACGTGTTTTCGTGAAGAAATCATGACAAACTAACACAAAATGAAGATTTCATTATAACTTGACATTCTGAGTTGTTTTCATGAAACCTGCGCTTCCCCTACAAGAGTTCGACCTACCATTATAGGAAAACGTGTTTTCGTGAAGAAATCATGACAAACTAACACAAAATGAAGATTTCATTATAACTTGACATTCTGAGTTGTTTTCATGAAACCTGCGCTTCCCCTACAAGAGTTCGACCTACCATTATAGGAAAACGTGTTTTCGTGAAGAAATCATGACAAACTAACACAAAATGAAGATTTCATTATAACTTGACATTCTGAGTTGTTTTCATGAAACCTGCGCTTCCCGTACAAGAGTTCGACCTACCATTATAGGAAAACGTGTTTTCGTGAAGAAATCATGACAAACTAACACAAAATGATGATTTCATTATAACTTGACATTCTGAGTTGTTTTCATGAAACCTGCGCTTCCCCTATAAGAGTTCAACCTACCATTATAGGAAAACGTGTTTTCGTGAAGAAATCATGACAAACTAACACAAAATGAAGATTTCATTGTAACTTGACATTCTGAGTTGTTTTCATGAAAGCTGCGCTTCCCCTATAAGAGTTCAACCTACCATTATAGGAAAACGTGTTTTCGTGAAGAAATCATGACAAACTAACACAAAATGAAGATTTCATTATAACTTGACATTCTGAGTTGTTTTCATGAAACCTGCGCTTCCCCTACAAGAGTTCGACCTACCATTATAGGAAAACGTGTTTTCGTGAAGAAATCATGACAAACTAACACAAAATGAAGATTTCATTATAACTTGACATTCTGAGTTGTTTTCATGAAACCTGCGCTTCCCCTACAAGTGTTCGACCTACCATTATAGGAAAACGTGTTTTCGTGAAGAAATCATGACAAACTAACACAAAATGAAGATTTCATTGTAACTTGACATTCTGAGTTGTTTTCATGAAACCTGCGCTTCCCCTATAAGAGTTCAACCTACCATTATAGGAAAACGTGTTTTCGTGAAGAAATCATGACAAACTAACACAAAATGAAGATTTCATTATAACTTGACATTCTGAGTTGTTTTCATGAAACCTGCGCTTCCCCTACAAGAGTTCGACCTACCATTATAGGAAAACGTGTTTTCGTGAAGAAATCATGACAAACTAACAAAAAATGAAGATTTCATTATAACTTGACATTCTGAGTTGTTTTCATGAAACCTGCACTTCCCCTACAAGAGTTCGACCTACCATTATAGGACCACGTGTTTTCGTGAAGAAATCATGACAAACTAACACAAAATGAAGATTTCATTATAACTTGACATTCTGAGTTGTTTTCATGAAACCTGCGCATCCCCTACAAGAGTTCGACCTACCATTATAGGAAAACGTGTTTTCGTGAAGAAATCATGACAAACTAACACAAAATGAAGATTTCATTATAACTTGACATTCTGAGTTGTTTTCATGAAACTTGCGCTTCCCCTACAAGAGTTCGACCTACCATTATAGGAAAATGTGTTTTCGTGAAGAAATCATGATAAACTAACACAAAATGAAGATTTCATTATAACTTGACATTCAGAGTTGTTTTCATGAAACCTGCGCTTCCCCTATAAGAGTTCGACCTACCATTATAGGAAAACGTGTTTTCGTGAAGAAATCATGACAAACTAACACAAAATGAAGATTTCATTATAACTTGACATTCTGAGTTGTTTTCATGAAACTTGCGCTTCCCCTACAAGAGTTCGACCTACCATTATAGGAAAATGTGTTTTCGTGAAGAAATCATGATAAACTAACACAAAATGAAGATTTCATTATAACTTGACATTCTGAGTTGTTTTCATGAAGCCTGCGCATCCCCTACAAGAGTTCGACCTACCATTATAGGAAAACGTGTTTTCGTGAAGAAATCATGACAAACTAACACAAAATGAAGATTTCATTATAACTTGACATTCTGAGTTGTTTTCATGAAACTTGCGCTTCCCCTACAAGAGTTCGACCTACCATTATAGGAAAACGTGTTTTCGTGAAGAAATCATGACAAACTAACACAAAATGAAGATATCATTATAACTTGACATTCTGAGTTGTTTTCATGAAACCTGCACTTCCCCTATAAGAGTTCGACCTACCATTATAGGAAAACGTGTTTTCGTGAAGAAATCATGACAAACTAACACAAAATGAAGATTTCATTTTAACTTGACATTCTGAGTTGTTTTCATGAAACCTGCGCTTCCCCTACAAGAGTTTGACCTACCATTATAGGAAAACGTGTTTTCGTGAAGAAATCATGACAAACTAACACAAAATGAAGATTTCATTATAACTTGACATTCTGAGTTGTTTTCATGAAACCTGCGCTTCCCCTACAAGAGTTCGACCTACCATTATAGGAAAACGTGTTTTCGTGAAGAAATCATGACAAACTAACACAAAATGAAGATTTCATTGTAACTTGACATTCTGAGTTGTTTTCATGAAACCTGCGCTTCCCCTATAAGAGTTCAACCTACCATTATAGGAAAACGTGTTTTCGTGAAGAAATCATGACAAACTAACACAAAATGAAGATTTCATTATAACTTGACATTCTGAGTTGTTTTCATGAAACCTGCGCTTCCCCTACAAGAGTTCGACCTACCATTATAGGAAAACGTGTTTTCGTGAAGAAATCATGACAAACTAACACAAAATGAAGATTTCATTGTAACTTGACATTCTGAGTTGTTTTCATGAAACCTGCGCTTCCCCTATAAGAGTTCAACCTACCATTATAGGAAAACGTGTTTTCGTGAAGAAATCATGACAAACTAACAAAAAATGAAGATTTCATTATAACTTGACATTCTGAGTTGTTTTCATGAAACCTGCACTTCCCCTACAAGAGTTCGACCTACCATTATAGGAACACGTGTTTTCGTGAAGAAATCATGACAAACTAACACAAAATGAAGGTTTCATTATAACTTGACATTCTGAGTTGTTTTCATGAAACCTGCGCATCCCCTACAAGAGTTCGACCTACCATTATAGGAAAACGTGTTTTCGTGAAGAAATCATGACAAACTAACACAAAATGAAGATTTCATTATAACTTGACATTCTGAGTTGTTTTCATGAAACTTGCGCTTCCCCTACAAGAGTTCGACCTACCATTATAGGAAAACGTGTTTTCGTGAAGAAATCATGACAAACTAACACAAAATGAAGATATCATTATAACTTGACATTCTGAGTTGTTTTCATGAAACCTGCACTTCCCCTATAAGAGTTCTACCTACCATTATAGGAAAACGTGTTTTCGTGAAGAAATCATGACAAACTAACACAAAATGAAGATTTCATTATAACTTGACATTCTGAGTTGTTTTCATGAAACCTGCGCTTCCCCTACAAGAGTTCGACCTACCATTATAGGAAAACGTGTTTTCGTGAAGAAATCATGACAAACTAACACAAAATGAAGATTTCATTATAACTTGACATTCTGAGTTGTTTTCATGAAACCTGCACTTCCCCTATAAGAGTTCAACCTACTATTATAGGAAAACGTGTTTTCGTGAAGAAATCATGACAAACTAACAAAAAATGAAGATTTCATTATAACTTGACATTCTGAGTTGTTTTCATGAAACCTGCACTTCCCCTACAAGAGTTCGACCTACCATTATAGGAACACGTGTTTTCGTGAAGAAATCATGACAAACTAACACAAAATGAAGATTTCATTATAACTTGACATTCTGAGTTGTTTTCATGAAACCTGCGCTTCCCCTACAAGAGTTCGACCTACCATTATAGGAAAACGTGTTTTCGTGAAGAAATCATGACAAACTAACACAAAATGAAGATTTCATTATAACTTGACATTCTGAGTTGTTTTCATGAAACCTGCGCTTCCCCTACAAGAGTTCGACCTACCATTATAGGAAAACGTGTTTTCGTGAAGAAATCATGACAAACTAACACAAAATGAAGATTTCATTATAACTTGACATTCTGAGTTGTTTTCATGAAACCTGCGCTTCCCCTACAAGAGTTCGACCTACCATTATAGGAAAATGTGTTTTCGTGAAGAAATCATGAGAAACTAACACAAAATGAAGATTTCATTATAACTTGACATTCTGAGTTGTTTTCATGAAACCTGCGCTTCCCCTACAGGAGTTCGACCTACCATTATAGGAAAACGTGTTTTCGTGAAGAAATCATGACAAACTAACACAAAATGATGATTTCATTATAACTTGACATTCTGAGTTGTTTTCATGAAACCTGCGCTTCCCCTATAAGAGTTCAACCTACCATTATAGGAAAACGTGTTTTCGTGAAGAAATCATGACAAACTAACACAAAATGAAGATTTCATTGTAACTTGACATTCTGAGTTGTTTTCATGAAAGCTGCGCTTCCCCTATAAGAGTTCAACCTACCATTATAGGAAAACGTGTTTTCGTGAAGAAATCATGACAAACTAACACAAAATGAAGATTTCATTATAACTTGACATTCTGAGTTGTTTTCATGAAACCTGCGCTTCCCCTACAAGAGTTCGACCTACCATTATAGGAAAACGTGTTTTCGTGAAGAAATCATGACAAACTAACACAAAATGAAGATTTCATTATAACTTGACATTCTGAGTTGTTTTCATGAAACCTGCGCTTCCCCTACAAGTGTTCGACCTACCATTATAGGAAAACGTGTTTTCGTGAAGAAATCATGACAAACTAACACAAAATGAAGATTTCATTGTAACTTGACATTCTGAGTTGTTTTCATGAAACCTGCGCTTCCCCTATAAGAGTTCAACCTACCATTATAGGAAAACGTGTTTTCGTGAAGAAATCATGACAAACTAACACAAAATGAAGATTTCATTATAACTTGACATTCTGAGTTGTTTTCATGAAACCTGCGCTTCCCCTACAAGAGTTCGACCTACCATTATAGGAAAACGTGTTTTCGTGAAGAAATCATGACAAACTAACACAAAATGAAGATTTCATTATAACTTGACATTCTGAGTTGTTTTCATGAAACCTGCACTTCCCCTATAAGAGTTCGACCTACCATTATAGGAAAACGTGTTTTCGTGAAGAAATCATGACAAACTAACAAAAAATGAAGATTTCATTATAACTTGACATTCTGAGTTGTTTTCATGAAACCTGCACTTCCCCTACAAGAGTTCGACCTACCATTATAGGAACACGTGTTTTCGTGAAGAAATCATGACAAACTAACACAAAATGAAGATTTCATTATAACTTGACATTCTGAGTTGTTTTCATGAAACCTGCGCATCCCCTACAAGAGTTCGACCTACCATTATAGGAAAACGTGTTTTCGTGAAGAAATCATGACAAACTAACACAAAATGAAGATTTCATTATAACTTGACATTCTGAGTTGTTTTCATGAAACTTGCGCTTCCCCTACAAGAGTTCGACCTACCATTATAGGAAAACGTGTTTTCGTGAAGAAATCATGACAAACTAACACAAAATGAAGATATCATTATAACTTGACATTCTGAGTTGTTTTCATGAAACCTGCACTTCCCCTATAAGAGTTCTACCTACCATTATAGGAAAACGTGTTTTCGTGAAGAAATCATGACAAACTAACACAAAATGAAGATTTCATTATAACTTGACATTCTGAGTTGTTTTCATGAAACCTGCGCTTCCCCTACAAGAGTTCGACCTACCATTATAGGAAAACGTGTTTTCGTGAAGAAATCATGACAAACTAACACAAAATGAAGATTTCATTATAACTTGACATTCTGAGTTGTTTTCATGAAACCTGCACTTCCCCTATAAGAGTTCAACCTACCATTATAGGAAAACGTGTTTTCGTGAAGAAATCATGACAAACTAACAAAAAATGAAGATTTCATTATAACTTGACATTCTGAGTTGTTTTCATGAAACCTGCACTTCACCTACAAGAGTTCGACCTACCATTATAGGAACACGTGTTTTCGTGAAGAAATCATGACAAACTAACACAAAATGAAGATTTCATTATAACTTGACATTCTGAGTTGTTTTCATGAAACCTGCGCTTCCCCTACAAGAGTTCGACCTACCATTATAGGAAAACGTGTTTTCGTGAAGAAATCATGACAAACTAACACAAAATGAAGATTTCATTATAACTTGACATTCTGAGTTGTTTTCATGAAACCTGCGCTTCCCCTACAAGAGTTCGACCTACCATTATAGGAACACGTGTTTTCGTGAAGAAATCATGACAAACTAACACAAAATGAAGATTTCATTATAACTTGACATTCTGAGTTGTTTTCATGAAACCTGCGCATCCCCTACAAGAGTTCGACCTACCATTATAGGAAAACGTGTTTTCGTGAAGAAATCATGACAAACTAACACAAAATGAAGATTTCATTATAACTTGACATTCTGAGTTGTTTTCATGAAACTTGCGCTTCCCCTACAAGAGTTCGACCTACCATTATAGGAAAACGTGTTTTCGTGAAGAAATCATGACAAACTAACACAAAATGAAGATATCATTATAACTTGACATTCTGAGTTGTTTTCATGAAACCTGCACTTCCCCTATAAGAGTTCTACCTACCATTATAGGAAAACGTGTTTTCGTGAAGAAATCATGACAAACTAACACAAAATGAAGATTTCATTATAACTTGACATTCTGAGTTGTTTTCATGAAACCTGCGCTTCCCCTACAAGAGTTCGACCTACCATTATAGGAAAACGTGTTTTCGTGAAGAAATCATGACAAACTAACACAAAATGAAGATTTCATTATAACTTGACATTCTGAGTTGTTTTCATGAAACCTGCACTTCCCCTATAAGAGTTCAACCTACCATTATAGGAAAACGTGTTTTCGTGAAGAAATCATGACAAACTAACAAAAAATGAAGATTTCATTATAACTTGACATTCTGAGTTGTTTTCATGAAACCTGCACTTCCCCTACAAGAGTTCGACCTACCATTATAGGAACACGTGTTTTCGTGAAGAAATCATGACAAACTAACACAAAATGAAGATTTCATTATAACTTGACATTCTGAGTTGTTTTCATGAAACCTGCGCTTCCCCTACAAGAGTTCGACCTACCATTATAGGAAAACGTGTTTTCGTGAAGAAATCATGACAAACTAACACAAAATGAAGATTTCATTATAACTTGACATTCTGAGTTGTTTTCATGAAACCTGCGCTTCCCCTACAAGAGTTCGACCTACCATTATAGGAAAACGTGTTTTCGTGAAGAAATCATGACAAACTAACACAAAATGAAGATTTCATTATAACTTGACATTCTGAGTTGTTTTCATGAAACCTGCGCTTCCCCTACAAGAGTTCGACCTACCATTATAGGAAAATGTGTTTTCGTGAAGAAATCATGAGAAACTAACACAAAATGAAGATTTCATTATAACTTGACATTCTGAGTTGTTTTCATGAAACCTGCGCTTCCCCTACAGGAGTTCGACCTACCATTATAGGAAAACGTGTTTTCGTGAAGAAATCATGACAAACTAACACAAAATGATGATTTCATTATAACTTGACATTCTGAGTTGTTTTCATGAAACCTGCGCTTCCCCTATAAGAGTTCGACCTACCATTATAGGAAAACGTGTTTTCGTGAAGAAATCATGACAAACTAACACAAAATGAAGATTTCATTGTAACTTGACATTCTGAGTTGTTTTCATGAAAGCTGCGCTTCCCCTATAAGAGTTCAACCTACCATTATAGGAAAACGTGTTTTCGTGAAGAAATCATGACAAACTAACACAAAATGAAGATTTCATTATAACTTGACATTCTGAGTTGTTTTCATGAAACCTGCGCTTCCCCTACAAGAGTTCGACCTACCATTATAGGAAAACGTGTTTTCGTGAAGAAATCATGACAAACTAACACAAAATGAAGATTTCATTATAACTTGACATTCTGAGTTGTTTTCATGAAACCTGCGCTTCCCCTACAAGTGTTCGACCTACCATTATAGGAAAACGTGTTTTCGTGAAGAAATCATGACAAACTAACACAAAATGAAGATTTCATTGTAACTTGACATTCTGAGTTGTTTTCATGAAACCTGCGCTTCCCCTATAAGAGTTCAACCTACCATTATAGGAAAACGTGTTTTCGTGAAGAAATCATGACAAACTAACACAAAATGAAGATTTCATTATAACTTGACATTCTGAGTTGTTTTCATGAAACCTGCGCTTCCCCTACAAGAGTTCGACCTACCATTATAGGAAAACGTGTTTTCGTGAAGAAATCATGACAAACTAACACAAAATGAAGATTTCATTATAACTTGACATTCTGAGTTGTTTTCATGAAACCTGCACTTCCCCTATAAGAGTTCGACCTACCATTATAGGAAAACGTGTTTTCGTGAAGAAATCATGACAAACTAACAAAAAATGAAGATTTCATTATAACTTGACATTCTGAGTTGTTTTCATGAAACCTGCACTTCCCCTACAAGAGTTCGACCTACCATTATAGGAACACGTGTTTTCGTGAAGAAATCATGACAAACTAACACAAAATGAAGATTTCATTATAACTTGACATTCTGAGTTGTTTTCATGAAACCTGCGCATCCCCTACAAGAGTTCGACCTACCATTATAAGAAAACGTGTTTTCGTGAAGAAATCATGACAAACTAACACAAAATGAAGATTTCATTATAACTTGACATTCTGAGTTGTTTTCATGAAACCTGCGCTTCCCCTACAAGAGTTCGACCTACCATTATAGGAAAATGTGTTTTCGTGAAGAAATCATGATAAACTAACACAAAATGAAGATTTCATTATAACTTGACATTCAGAGTTGTTTTCATGAAACCTGCGCTTCCCCTATAAGAGTTCGACCTACCATTATAGGAAAACGTGTTTTTGTGAAGAAATCATGACAAACTAACACAAAATGAAGATTTCATTATAACTTGACATTCTGAGTTGTTTTCATGAAACCTGCGCTTCCCCTATAAGAGTTCGACCTACCATTATAGGAAAACGTGTTTTCGTGAAGAAATCATGACAAACTAACACAAAATGAAGATTTCATTATAACTTGACATTCTGAGTTGTTTTCATGAAACCTGCGCTTCCCCTACAAGAGTTCGACCTACCATTATAGGAAAACGTGTTTTCGTGAAGAAATCATGACAAACTAACACAAAATGAAGATTTCATTATAACTTGACATTCTGAGTTGTTTTCATGAAACCTGCGCTTCCCCTACAAGAGTTCGACCTACCATTATAGGAAAACGTGTTTTCGTGAAGAAATCATGACAAACTAACACAAAATGAAGATTTCATTATAACTTGACATTCTGAGTTGTTTTCATGAAACCTGCGCTTCCCGTACAAGAGTTCGACCTACCATTATAGGAAAACGTGTTTTCGTGAAGAAATCATGACAAACTAACACAAAATGATGATTTCATTATAACTTGACATTCTGAGTTGTTTTCATGAAACCTGCGCTTCCCCTATAAGAGTTCAACCTACCATTATAGGAAAACGTGTTTTCGTGAAGAAATCATGACAAACTAACACAAAATGAAGATTTCATTGTAACTTGACATTCTGAGTTGTTTTCATGAAAGCTGCGCTTCCCCTATAAGAGTTCAACCTACCATTATAGGAAAACGTGTTTTCGTGAAGAAATCATGACAAACTAACACAAAATGAAGATTTCATTATAACTTGACATTCTGAGTTGTTTTCATGAAACCTGCGCTTCCCCTACAAGAGTTCGACCTACCATTATAGGAAAACGTGTTTTCGTGAAGAAATCATGACAAACTAACACAAAATGAAGATTTCATTATAACTTGACATTCTGAGTTGTTTTCATGAAACCTGCGCTTCCCCTACAAGTGTTCGACCTACCATTATAGGAAAACGTGTTTTCGTGAAGAAATCATGACAAACTAACACAAAATGAAGATTTCATTGTAACTTGACATTCTGAGTTGTTTTCATGAAACCTGCGCTTCCCCTATAAGAGTTCAACCTACCATTATAGGAAAACGTGTTTTCGTGAAGAAATCATGACAAACTAACACAAAATGAAGATTTCATTATAACTTGACATTCTGAGTTGTTTTCATGAAACCTGCGCTTCCCCTACAAGAGTTCGACCTACCATTATAGGAAAACGTGTTTTCGTGAAGAAATCATGACAAACTAACAAAAAATGAAGATTTCATTATAACTTGACATTCTGAGTTGTTTTCATGAAACCTGCACTTCCCCTACAAGAGTTCGACCTACCATTATAGGAACACGTGTTTTCGTGAAGAAATCATGACAAACTAACACAAAATGAAGATTTCATTATAACTTGACATTCTGAGTTGTTTTCATGAAACCTGCGCATCCCCTACAAGAGTTCGACCTACCATTATAGGAAAACGTGTTTTCGTGAAGAAATCATGACAAACTAACACAAAATGAAGATTTCATTATAACTTGACATTCTGAGTTGTTTTCATGAAACTTGCGCTTCCCCTACAAGAGTTCGACCTACCATTATAGGAAAATGTGTTTTCGTGAAGAAATCATGATAAACTAACACAAAATGAAGATTTCATTATAACTTGACATTCAGAGTTGTTTTCATGAAACCTGCGCTTCCCCTATAAGAGTTCGACCTACCATTATAGGAAAACGTGTTTTCGTGAAGAAATCATGACAAACTAACACAAAATGAAGATTTCATTATAACTTGACATTCTGAGTTGTTTTCATGAAACTTGCGCTTCCCCTACAAGAGTTCGACCTACCATTATAGGAAAATGTGTTTTCGTGAAGAAATCATGATAAACTAACACAAAATGAAGATTTCATTATAACTTGACATTCTGAGTTGTTTTCATGAAGCCTGCGCATCCCCTACAAGAGTTCGACCTACCATTATAGGAAAACGTGTTTTCGTGAAGAAATCATGACAAACTAACACAAAATGAAGATTTCATTATAACTTGACATTCAGAGTTGTTTTCATGAAACCTGCGCTTCCCCTATAAGAGTTCGACCTACCATTATAGGAAAACGTGTTTTCGTGAAGAAATCATGACAAACTAACACAAAATGAAGATTTCATTATAACTTGACATTCTGAGTTGTTTTCATGAAACTTGCGCTTCCCCTACAAGAGTTCGACCTACCATTATAGGAAAATGTGTTTTCGTGAAGAAATCATGATAAACTAACACAAAATGAAGATTTCATTATAACTTGACATTCTGAGTTGTTTTCATGAAGCCTGCGCATCCCCTACAAGAGTTCGACCTACCATTATAGGAAAACGTGTTTTCGTGAAGAAATCATGACAAACTAACACAAAATGAAGATTTCATTATAACTTGACATTCTGAGTTGTTTTCATGAAACTTGCGCTTCCCCTACAAGAGTTCGACCTACCATTATAGGAAAACGTGTTTTCGTGAAGAAATCATGACAAACTAACACAAAATGAAGATATCATTATAACTTGACATTCTGAGTTGTTTTCATGAAACCTGCACTTCCCCTATAAGAGTTCTACCTACCATTATAGGAAAACGTGTTTTCGTGAAGAAATCATGACAAACTAACACAAAATGAAGATTTCATTATAACTTGACATTCTGAGTTGTTTTCATGAAACCTGCGCTTCCCCTACAAGAGTTCGACCTACCATTATAGGAAAACGTGTTTTCGTGAAGAAATCATGACAAACTAACACAAAATGAAGATTTCATTATAACTTGACATTCTGAGTTGTTTTCATGAAACCTGCACTTCCCCTATAAGAGTTCAACCTACCATTATAGGAAAACGTGTTTTCGTGAAGAAATCATGACAAACTAACAAAAAATGAAGATTTCATTATAACTTGACATTCTGAGTTGTTTTCATGAAACCTGCACTTCCCCTACAAGAGTTCGACCTACCATTATAGGAACACGTGTTTTCGTGAAGAAATCATGACAAACTAACACAAAATGAAGATTTCATTATAACTTGACATTCTGAGTTGTTTTCATGAAACCTGCGCTTCCCCTACAAGAGTTCGACCTACCATTATAGGAAAACGTGTTTTCGTGAAGAAATCATGACAAACTAACACAAAATGAAGATTTCATTATAACTTGACATTCTGAGTTGTTTTCATGAAACCTGCGCTTCCCCTGCAGGAGTTCGACCTACCATTATAGGAAAACGTGTTTTCGTGAAGAAATCATGACAAACTAACACAAAATGATGATTTCATTATAACTTGACATTCTGAGTTGTTTTCATGAAACCTGCGCTTCCCCTATAAGAGTTCAACCTACCATTATAGGAAAACGTGTTTTCGTGAAGAAATCATGACAAACTAACACAAAATGATGATTTCATTATAACTTGACATTCTGAGTTGTTTTCATGAAACCTGCGCTTCCCCTATAAGAGTTCGACCTACCATTATAGGAAAACGTGTTTTCGTGAAGAAATCATGACAAACTAACACAAAATGAAGATTTCATTATAACTTGACATTCTGAGTTGTTTTCATGAAACCTGCACTTCCCCTATAAGAGTTCAACCTACCATTATAGGAAAACGTGTTTTCGTGAAGAAATCATGACAAACTAACAAAAAATGAAGATTTCATTATAACTTGACATTCTGAGTTGTTTTCATGAAACCTGCACTTCCCCTACAAGAGTTCGACCTACCATTATAGGAACACGTGTTTTCGTGAAGAAATCATGACAAACTAACACAAAATGAAGATTTCATTATAACTTGACATTCTGAGTTGTTTTCATGAAACCTGCGCTTCCCCTACAAGAGTTCGACCTACCATTATAGGAAAACGTGTTTTCGTGAAGAAATCATGACAAACTAACACAAAATGAAGATTTCATTATAACTTGACATTCTGAGTTGTTTTCATGAAACCTGCGCTTCCCCTACAAGAGTTCGACCTACCATTATAGGAAAACGTGTTTTCGTGAAGAAATCATGACAAACTAACACAAAATGAAGATTTCATTATAACTTGACATTCTGAGTTGTTTTCATGAAACCTGCGCTTCCCCTACAAGAGTTCGACCTACCATTATAGGAAAATGTGTTTTCGTGAAGAAATCATGAGAAACTAACACAAAATGAAGATTTCATTATAACTTGACATTCTGAGTTGTTTTCATGAAACCTGCGCTTCCCCTACAGGAGTTCGACCTACCATTATAGGAAAACGTGTTTTCGTGAAGAAATCATGACAAACTAACACAAAATGATGATTTCATTATAACTTGACATTCTGAGTTGTTTTCATGAAACCTGCGCTTCCCCTATAAGAGTTCAACCTACCATTATAGGAAAACGTGTTTTCGTGAAGAAATCATGACAAACTAACACAAAATGAAGATTTCATTGTAACTTGACATTCTGAGTTGTTTTCATGAAAGCTGCGCTTCCCCTATAAGAGTTCAACCTACCATTATAGGAAAACGTGTTTTCGTGAAGAAATCATGACAAACTAACACAAAATGAAGATTTCATTATAACTTGACATTCTGAGTTGTTTTCATGAAACCTGCGCTTCCCCTACAAGAGTTCGACCTACCATTATAGGAAAACGTGTTTTCGTGAAGAAATCATGACAAACTAACACAAAATGAAGATTTCATTATAACTTGACATTCTGAGTTGTTTTCATGAAACCTGCGCTTCCCCTACAAGTGTTCGACCTACCATTATAGGAAAACGTGTTTTCGTGAAGAAATCATGACAAACTAACACAAAATGAAGATTTCATTGTAACTTGACATTCTGAGTTGTTTTCATGAAACCTGCGCTTCCCCTATAAGAGTTCAACCTACCATTATAGGAAAACGTGTTTTCGTGAAGAAATCATGACAAACTAACACAAAATGAAGATTTCATTATAACTTGACATTCTGAGTTGTTTTCATGAAACCTGCGCTTCCCCTACAAGAGTTCGACCTACCATTATAGGAAAACGTGTTTTCGTGAAGAAATCATGACAAACTAACACAAAATGAAGATTTCATTATAACTTGACATTCTGAGTTGTTTTCATGAAACTTGCGCTTCCCCTACAAGAGTTCGACCTACCATTATAGGAAAACGTGTTTTCGTGAAGAAATCATGACAAACTAACACAAAATGAAGATATCATTATAACTTGACATTCTGAGTTGTTTTCATGAAACCTGCGCTTCCCCTATAAGAGTTCTACCTACCATTATAGGAAAACGTGTTTTCGTGAAGAAATCATGACAAACTAACACAAAATGAAGATTTCATTATAACTTGACATTCTGAGTTGTTTTCATGAAACCTGCGCTTCCCCTACAAGAGTTCGACCTACCATTATAGGAAAACGTGTTTTCGTGAAGAAATCATGACAAACTAACACAAAATGAAGATTTCATTATAACTTGACATTCTGAGTTGTTTTCATGAAACCTGCACTTCCCCTATAAGAGTTCAACCTACCATTATAGGAAAACGTGTTTTCGTGAAGAAATCATGACAAACTAACAAAAAATGAAGATTTCATTATAACTTGACATTCTGAGTTGTTTTCATGAAACCTGCACTTCCCCTACAAGAGTTCGACCTACCATTATAGGAACACGTGTTTTCGTGAAGAAATCATGACAAACTAACACAAAATGAAGATTTCATTATAACTTGACATTCTGAGTTGTTTTCATGAAACCTGCGCTTCCCCTACAAGAGTTCGACCTACCATTATAGGAAAACGTGTTTTCGTGAAGAAATCATGACAAACTAACACAAAATGAAGATTTCATTATAACTTGACATTCTGAGTTGTTTTCATGAAACCTGCGCTTCCCCTGCAGGAGTTCGACCTACCATTATAGGAAAACGTGTTTTCGTGAAGAAATCATGACAAACTAACACAAAATGATGATTTCATTATAACTTGACATTCTGAGTTGTTTTCATGAAACCTGCGCTTCCCCTATAAGAGTTCAACCTACCATTATAGGAAAACGTGTTTTCGTGAAGAAATCATGACAAACTAACACAAAATGATGATTTCATTATAACTTGACATTCTGAGTTGTTTTCATGAAACCTGCGCTTCCCCTATAAGAGTTCGACCTACCATTATAGGAAAACGTGTTTTCGTGAAGAAATCATGACAAACTAACACAAAATGAAGATTTCATTATAACTTGACATTCTGAGTTGTTTTCATGAAACCTGCACTTCCCCTATAAGAGTTCAACCTACCATTATAGGAAAACGTGTTTTCGTGAAGAAATCATGACAAACTAACAAAAAATGAAGATTTCATTATAACTTGACATTCTGAGTTGTTTTCATGAAACCTGCACTTCCCCTACAAGAGTTCGACCTACCATTATAGGAACACGTGTTTTCGTGAAGAAATCATGACAAACTAACACAAAATGAAGATTTCATTATAACTTGACATTCTGAGTTGTTTTCATGAAACCTGCGCTTCCCCTACAAGAGTTCGACCTACCATTATAGGAAAACGTGTTTTCGTGAAGAAATCATGACAAACTAACACAAAATGAAGATTTCATTATAACTTGACATTCTGAGTTGTTTTCATGAAACCTGCGCTTCCCCTACAAGAGTTCGACCTACCATTATAGGAAAACGTGTTTTCGTGAAGAAATCATGACAAACTAACACAAAATGAAGATTTCATTATAACTTGACATTCTGAGTTGTTTTCATGAAACCTGCGCTTCCCCTACAAGAGTTCGACCTACCATTATAGGAAAATGTGTTTTCGTGAAGAAATCATGAGAAACTAACACAAAATGAAGATTTCATTATAACTTGACATTCTGAGTTGTTTTCATGAAACCTGCGCTTCCCCTACAGGAGTTCGACCTACCATTATAGGAAAACGTGTTTTCGTGAAGAAATCATGACAAACTAACACAAAATGATGATTTCATTATAACTTGACATTCTGAGTTGTTTTCATGAAACCTGCGCTTCCCCTATAAGAGTTCAACCTACCATTATAGGAAAACGTGTTTTCGTGAAGAAATCATGACAAACTAACACAAAATGAAGATTTCATTGTAACTTGACATTCTGAGTTGTTTTCATGAAAGCTGCGCTTCCCCTATAAGAGTTCAACCTACCATTATAGGAAAACGTGTTTTCGTGAAGAAATCATGACAAACTAACACAAAATGAAGATTTCATTATAACTTGACATTCTGAGTTGTTTTCATGAAACCTGCGCTTCCCCTACAAGAGTTCGACCTACCATTATAGGAAAACGTGTTTTCGTGAAGAAATCATGACAAACTAACACAAAATGAAGATTTCATTATAACTTGACATTCTGAGTTGTTTTCATGAAACCTGCGCTTCCCCTACAAGTGTTCGACCTACCATTATAGGAAAACGTGTTTTCGTGAAGAAATCATGACAAACTAACACAAAATGAAGATTTCATTGTAACTTGACATTCTGAGTTGTTTTCATGAAACCTGCGCTTCCCCTATAAGAGTTCAACCTACCATTATAGGAAAACGTGTTTTCGTGAAGAAATCATGACAAACTAACACAAAATGAAGATTTCATTATAACTTGACATTCTGAGTTGTTTTCATGAAACCTGCGCTTCCCCTACAAGAGTTCGACCTACCATTATAGGAAAACGTGTTTTCGTGAAGAAATCATGACAAACTAACACAAAATGAAGATTTCATTATAACTTGACATTCTGAGTTGTTTTCATGAAACCTGCACTTCCCCTATAAGAGTTCGACCTACCATTATAGGAAAACGTGTTTTCGTGAAGAAATCATGACAAACTAACAAAAAATGAAGATTTCATTATAACTTGACATTCTGAGTTGTTTTCATGAAACCTGCACTTCCCCTACAAGAGTTCGACCTACCATTATAGGAACACGTGTTTTCGTGAAGAAATCATGACAAACTAACACAAAATGAAGATTTCATTATAACTTGACATTCTGAGTTGTTTTCATGAAACCTGCGCATCCCCTACAAGAGTTCGACCTACCATTATAAGAAAACGTGTTTTCGTGAAGAAATCATGACAAACTAACACAAAATGAAGATTTCATTATAACTTGACATTCTGAGTTGTTTTCATGAAACTTGCGCTTCCCCTACAAGAGTTCGACCTACCATTATAGGAAAATGTGTTTTCGTGAAGAAATCATGATAAACTAACACAAAATGAAGATTTCATTATAACTTGACATTCAGAGTTGTTTTCATGAAACCTGCGCTTCCCCTATAAGAGTTCGACCTACCATTATAGGAAAACGTGTTTTTGTGAAGAAATCATGACAAACTAACACAAAATGAAGATTTCATTATAACTTGACATTCTGAGTTGTTTTCATGAAACCTGCGCTTCCCCTATAAGAGTTCGACCTACCATTATAGGAAAACGTGTTTTCGTGAAGAAATCATGACAAACTAACACAAAATGAAGATTTCATTATAACTTGACATTCTGAGTTGTTTTCATGAAACCTGCGCTTCCCCTACAAGAGTTCGACCTACCATTATAGGAAAACGTGTTTTCGTGAAGAAATCATGACAAACTAACACAAAATGAAGATTTCATTATAACTTGACATTCTGAGTTGTTTTCATGAAACCTGCGCTTCCCCTACAAGAGTTCGACCTACCATTATAGGAAAACGTGTTTTCGTGAAGAAATCATGACAAACTAACACAAAATGAAGATTTCATTATAACTTGACATTCTGAGTTGTTTTCATGAAACCTGCGCTTCCCGTACAAGAGTTCGACCTACCATTATAGGAAAACGTGTTTTCGTGAAGAAATCATGACAAACTAACACAAAATGATGATTTCATTATAACTTGACATTCTGAGTTGTTTTCATGAAACCTGCGCTTCCCCTATAAGAGTTCAACCTACCATTATAGGAAAACGTGTTTTCGTGAAGAAATCATGACAAACTAACACAAAATGAAGATTTCATTGTAACTTGACATTCTGAGTTGTTTTCATGAAAGCTGCGCTTCCCCTATAAGAGTTCAACCTACCATTATAGGAAAACGTGTTTTCGTGAAGAAATCATGACAAACTAACACAAAATGAAGATTTCATTATAACTTGACATTCTGAGTTGTTTTCATGAAACCTGCGCTTCCCCTACAAGAGTTCGACCTACCATTATAGGAAAACGTGTTTTCGTGAAGAAATCATGACAAACTAACACAAAATGAAGATTTCATTATAACTTGACATTCTGAGTTGTTTTCATGAAACCTGCGCTTCCCCTACAAGTGTTCGACCTACCATTATAGGAAAACGTGTTTTCGTGAAGAAATCATGACAAACTAACACAAAATGAAGATTTCATTGTAACTTGACATTCTGAGTTGTTTTCATGAAACCTGCGCTTCCCCTATAAGAGTTCAACCTACCATTATAGGAAAACGTGTTTTCGTGAAGAAATCATGACAAACTAACACAAAATGAAGATTTCATTATAACTTGACATTCTGAGTTGTTTTCATGAAACCTGCGCTTCCCCTACAAGAGTTCGACCTACCATTATAGGAAAACGTGTTTTCGTGAAGAAATCATGACAAACTAACAAAAAATGAAGATTTCATTATAACTTGACATTCTGAGTTGTTTTCATGAAACCTGCACTTCCCCTACAAGAGTTCGACCTACCATTATAGGAACACGTGTTTTCGTGAAGAAATCATGACAAACTAACACAAAATGAAGATTTCATTATAACTTGACATTCTGAGTTGTTTTCATGAAACCTGCGCATCCCCTACAAGAGTTCGACCTACCATTATAGGAAAACGTGTTTTCGTGAAGAAATCATGACAAACTAACACAAAATGAAGATTTCATTATAACTTGACATTCTGAGTTGTTTTCATGAAACTTGCGCTTCCCCTACAAGAGTTCGACCTACCATTATAGGAAAATGTGTTTTCGTGAAGAAATCATGATAAACTAACACAAAATGAAGATTTCATTATAACTTGACATTCAGAGTTGTTTTCATGAAACCTGCGCTTCCCCTATAAGAGTTCGACCTACCATTATAGGAAAACGTGTTTTCGTGAAGAAATCATGACAAACTAACACAAAATGAAGATTTCATTATAACTTGACATTCTGAGTTGTTTTCATGAAACTTGCGCTTCCCCTACAAGAGTTCGACCTACCATTATAGGAAAACGTGTTTTCGTGAAGAAATCATGACAAACTAACACAAAATGAAGATTTCATTGTAACTTGACATTCTGAGTTGTTTTCATGAAACCTGCGCTTCCCCTATAAGAGTTCAACCTACCATTATAGGAAAACGTGTTTTCGTGAAGAAATCATGACAAACTAACACAAAATGAAGATTTCATTATAACTTGACATTCTGAGTTGTTTTCATGAAACCTGCGCTTCCCCTACAAGAGTTCGACCTACCATTATAGGAAAACGTGTTTTCGTGAAGAAATCATGACAAACTAACACAAAATGAAGATTTCATTATAACTTGACATTCTGAGTTGTT
Source organism: Paramormyrops kingsleyae (assembly GCF_048594095.1). Classification (NCBI taxonomy): domain Eukaryota; kingdom Metazoa; phylum Chordata; class Actinopteri; order Osteoglossiformes; family Mormyridae; genus Paramormyrops; species Paramormyrops kingsleyae. The sequence goes on from NW_027325981.1 coordinate 295,343, forward strand.
TTCATGAAACCTGCACTTCCCCTATAAGAGTTCGACCTACCATTATAGGAAAACGTGTTTTCGTGAAGAAATCATGACAAACTAACAAAAAATGAAGATTTCATTATAACTTGACATTCTGAGTTGTTTTCATGAAACCTGCACTTCCCCTACAAGAGTTCGACCTACCATTATAGGAACACGTGTTTTCGTGAAGAAATCATGACAAACTAACACAAAATGAAGATTTCATTATAACTTGACATTCTGAGTTGTTTTCATGAAACCTGCGCATCCCCTACAAGAGTTCGACCTACCATTATAAGAAAACGTGTTTTCGTGAAGAAATCATGACAAACTAACACAAAATGAAGATTTCATTATAACTTGACATTCTGAGTTGTTTTCATGAAACTTGCGCTTCCCCTACAAGAGTTCGACCTACCATTATAGGAAAATGTGTTTTCGTGAAGAAATCATGATAAACTAACACAAAATGAAGATTTCATTATAACTTGACATTCAGAGTTGTTTTCATGAAACCTGCGCTTCCCCTATAAGAGTTCGACCTACCATTATAGGAAAACGTGTTTTTGTGAAGAAATCATGACAAACTAACACAAAATGAAGATTTCATTATAACTTGACATTCTGAGTTGTTTTCATGAAACCTGCGCTTCCCCTATAAGAGTTCGACCTACCATTATAGGAAAACGTGTTTTCGTGAAGAAATCATGACAAACTAACACAAAATGAAGATTTCATTATAACTTGACATTCTGAGTTGTTTTCATGAAACCTGCGCTTCCCCTACAAGAGTTCGACCTACCATTATAGGAAAACGTGTTTTCGTGAAGAAATCATGACAAACTAACACAAAATGAAGATTTCATTATAACTTGACATTCTGAGTTGTTTTCATGAAACCTGCGCTTCCCCTACAAGAGTTCGACCTACCATTATAGGAAAACGTGTTTTCGTGAAGAAATCATGACAAACTAACACAAAATGAAGATTTCATTATAACTTGACATTCTGAGTTGTTTTCATGAAACCTGCGCTTCCCGTACAAGAGTTCGACCTACCATTATAGGAAAACGTGTTTTCGTGAAGAAATCATGACAAACTAACACAAAATGATGATTTCATTATAACTTGACATTCTGAGTTGTTTTCATGAAACCTGCGCTTCCCCTATAAGAGTTCAACCTACCATTATAGGAAAACGTGTTTTCGTGAAGAAATCATGACAAACTAACACAAAATGAAGATTTCATTGTAACTTGACATTCTGAGTTGTTTTCATGAAAGCTGCGCTTCCCCTATAAGAGTTCAACCTACCATTATAGGAAAACGTGTTTTCGTGAAGAAATCATGACAAACTAACACAAAATGAAGATTTCATTATAACTTGACATTCTGAGTTGTTTTCATGAAACCTGCGCTTCCCCTACAAGAGTTCGACCTACCATTATAGGAAAACGTGTTTTCGTGAAGAAATCATGACAAACTAACACAAAATGAAGATTTCATTATAACTTGACATTCTGAGTTGTTTTCATGAAACCTGCGCTTCCCCTACAAGTGTTCGACCTACCATTATAGGAAAACGTGTTTTCGTGAAGAAATCATGACAAACTAACACAAAATGAAGATTTCATTGTAACTTGACATTCTGAGTTGTTTTCATGAAACCTGCGCTTCCCCTATAAGAGTTCAACCTACCATTATAGGAAAACGTGTTTTCGTGAAGAAATCATGACAAACTAACACAAAATGAAGATTTCATTATAACTTGACATTCTGAGTTGTTTTCATGAAACCTGCGCTTCCCCTACAAGAGTTCGACCTACCATTATAGGAAAACGTGTTTTCGTGAAGAAATCATGACAAACTAACAAAAAATGAAGATTTCATTATAACTTGACATTCTGAGTTGTTTTCATGAAACCTGCACTTCCCCTACAAGAGTTCGACCTACCATTATAGGAACACGTGTTTTCGTGAAGAAATCATGACAAACTAACACAAAATGAAGATTTCATTATAACTTGACATTCTGAGTTGTTTTCATGAAACCTGCGCATCCCCTACAAGAGTTCGACCTACCATTATAGGAAAACGTGTTTTCGTGAAGAAATCATGACAAACTAACACAAAATGAAGATTTCATTATAACTTGACATTCTGAGTTGTTTTCATGAAACTTGCGCTTCCCCTACAAGAGTTCGACCTACCATTATAGGAAAATGTGTTTTCGTGAAGAAATCATGATAAACTAACACAAAATGAAGATTTCATTATAACTTGACATTCAGAGTTGTTTTCATGAAACCTGCGCTTCCCCTATAAGAGTTCGACCTACCATTATAGGAAAACGTGTTTTCGTGAAGAAATCATGACAAACTAACACAAAATGAAGATTTCATTATAACTTGACATTCTGAGTTGTTTTCATGAAACTTGCGCTTCCCCTACAAGAGTTCGACCTACCATTATAGGAAAACGTGTTTTCGTGAAGAAATCATGATAAACTAACACAAAATGAAGATTTCATTATAACTTGACATTCTGAGTTGTTTTCATGAAGCCTGCGCATCCCCTACAAGAGTTCGACCTACCATTATAGGAAAACGTGTTTTCGTGAAGAAATCATGACAAACTAACACAAAATGAAGATTTCATTATAACTTGACATTCTGAGTTGTTTTCATGAAACTTGCGCTTCCCCTACAAGAGTTCGACCTACCATTATAGGAAAACGTGTTTTCGTGAAGAAATCATGACAAACTAACACAAAATGAAGATATCATTATAACTTGACATTCTGAGTTGTTTTCATGAAACCTGCACTTCCCCTATAAGAGTTCTACCTACCATTATAGGAAAACGTGTTTTCGTGAAGAAATCATGACAAACTAACACAAAATGAAGATTTCATTATAACTTGACATTCTGAGTTGTTTTCATGAAACCTGCGCTTCCCCTACAAGAGTTCGACCTACCATTATAGGAAAACGTGTTTTCGTGAAGAAATCATGACAAACTAACACAAAATGAAGATTTCATTATAACTTGACATTCTGAGTTGTTTTCATGAAACCTGCACTTCCCCTATAAGAGTTCAACCTACCATTATAGGAAAACGTGTTTTCGTGAAGAAATCATGACAAACTAACAAAAAATGAAGATTTCATTATAACTTGACATTCTGAGTTGTTTTCATGAAACCTGCACTTCCCCTACAAGAGTTCGACCTACCATTATAGGAACACGTGTTTTCGTGAAGAAATCATGACAAACTAACACAAAATGAAGATTTCATTATAACTTGACATTCTGAGTTGTTTTCATGAAACCTGCGCTTCCCCTACAAGAGTTCGACCTACCATTATAGGAAAACGTGTTTTCGTGAAGAAATCATGACAAACTAACACAAAATGAAGATTTCATTATAACTTGACATTCTGAGTTGTTTTCATGAAACCTGCGCTTCCCCTGCAGGAGTTCGACCTACCATTATAGGAAAACGTGTTTTCGTGAAGAAATCATGACAAACTAACACAAAATGAAGATTTCATTATAACTTGACATTCTGAGTTGTTTTCATGAAACCTGCGCTTCCCCTACAAGAGTTCGACCTACCATTATAGGAAAATGTGTTTTCGTGAAGAAATCATGAGAAACTAACACAAAATGAAGATTTCATTATAACTTGACATTCTGAGTTGTTTTCATGAAACCTGCGCTTCCCCTACAGGAGTTCGACCTACCATTATAGGAAAACGTGTTTTCGTGAAGAAATCATGACAAACTAACACAAAATGATGATTTCATTATAACTTGACATTCTGAGTTGTTTTCATGAAACCTGCGCTTCCCCTATAAGAGTTCAACCTACCATTATAGGAAAACGTGTTTTCGTGAAGAAATCATGACAAACTAACACAAAATGAAGATTTCATTGTAACTTGACATTCTGAGTTGTTTTCATGAAAGCTGCGCTTCCCCTATAAGAGTTCAACCTACCATTATAGGAAAACGTGTTTTCGTGAAGAAATCATGACAAACTAACACAAAATGAAGATTTCATTATAACTTGACATTCTGAGTTGTTTTCATGAAACCTGCGCTTCCCCTACAAGAGTTCGACCTACCATTATAGGAAAACGTGTTTTCGTGAAGAAATCATGACAAACTAACACAAAATGAAGATTTCATTATAACTTGACATTCTGAGTTGTTTTCATGAAACCTGCGCTTCCCCTACAAGTGTTCGACCTACCATTATAGGAAAACGTGTTTTCGTGAAGAAATCATGACAAACTAACACAAAATGAAGATTTCATTGTAACTTGACATTCTGAGTTGTTTTCATGAAACCTGCGCTTCCCCTATAAGAGTTCAACCTACCATTATAGGAAAACGTGTTTTCGTGAAGAAATCATGACAAACTAACACAAAATGAAGATTTCATTATAACTTGACATTCTGAGTTGTTTTCATGAAACCTGCGCTTCCCCTACAAGAGTTCGACCTACCATTATAGGAAAACGTGTTTTCGTGAAGAAATCATGACAAACTAACACAAAATGAAGATTTCATTATAACTTGACATTCTGAGTTGTTTTCATGAAACCTGCACTTCCCCTATAAGAGTTCGACCTACCATTATAGGA